>NC_064305.1:41885276-42189776 GCF_023373825.1 Bactrocera dorsalis
TTAAGTATGGACCTGAAACCGGGCATAGATCTTCATTTTTAATCACGATTTGTAAGCTAAACACAAATTAAGTTTTCATTGTTTTTTTTTTGTTATAAACCGAATAGAGTGGAAGCGTTGATCGAATTGGCAAACGTGATCGTGATACAATAAAAATTGAGATATCTTGATGAAACTTGGTACGCGGGTTCCTTAGCATAAAAAAGATTACGAGTTTGTAGATGACCGTGATCGGACCACTGTCACGCCCACAAAACGCCATTGACCGAAAACCTATAAAGTGTCATAACTAAACCATAAGTTTATGAGTGGTGGTGTAAAATTAAAATTATTTTTTATTTTTTTATTATTATTATATTTTTTTAACCTCGTATTTAGAGTAGTGTATTGATATGGCAGGGTTACGCACTACCACGGGGAGGCAGAGGCTGGAAATATTTTCACGACTTTCAATCTTACAAATTGCTAAAGCGGGTAGTGTCTTGTAAATGTCTGGTTGTATTTATTTCAGAGTAATATGAACAACTTTTGGCATAAAGAAAAAAAAAACAAATTCTTGTCAAGCTACATATTCGAAAAAGGGGTAAAACAATATATCAAATATATGACGCAGTAATTTAGATCTAAAGCTTACAAAATAACGAAAACATATTAACAATCAATCAAATATTTGTTTTACTTATTTACCTGCTATTCTTAGTACAGCTCTATCTGCGGGATCAAGTTGTAGAATACTAAGTGGTTTATCCTTAGCCCATTCGCTAAGGCTCTCACGATCCATCGTTCCTTCTGCTCGTGATTTTACAAAATAGTTGCAATCAATACTGTCTTTGGTTCATTTTTTACAGTTTATCAAGTTGAAATGAATGGAAATAGATCACGCCCACAGTTGTCCTATAAATTTATATACTATTACATCAATATACAATAAAATGATTTGAATTAAAAACATTTGTTTTTTAAGAGGTAAACTCCTAATTGGATTTTTTGTATTATAGATAAATAAAATAAGTAAGGAAGGGCTAGGTTCGGATATAAGGATCAAAGTCGGGGAAATACCTTCAGGTGTTGACATTTTTTTTAATGTTGCGACAGAATTCAACATTCATTATTAGACAAAATCGTGAATGAATAAAAATTCAACTTTGTATTTTAATAAGTTATGTTCTAGGTCATAGACTCAATTAGTTTTATAACTATATTTTACTTCCGTCAGAGAAAAAAAAGGTATAATAAAATCATGCTCAAACGGGATATACATGCGGTCAATAAAGACGTACCGACAAACGGAGATCTTCACCTACATATATAACTGTAAATTTGAAATAAATTCTACTAGACCTACAAGGAGTTCTAAAGTACAAAGGACTTAAAAAAGAACAAATGGTGTTTTCGGCAAAATCAATTTATTTTATTCAAAATAGTCTCCTCTATGGCCGGTACGGTATGCCGGTGCAAGCTTTTTGAAGCCTACGTCTGCATAACGCTTTCATGGGCAAATGCATTTTTCCGAAAAGGAAGAAGTCACACGGTGCCATATAAGGTGAATACGGGGAGTGGTTAATAGTTAGAATGTGATTTTTGGCCAAATAATCGTCCTACGAATGTTGGATTCTGAGCAATTTTTGGCCGTCAGTCAATTTGTGCGAATCAAACCGTGCACACACCTTTCGTAAGCCCAAATGTTCGGTCAAAATGTGATAAATCGATGGTTTGGAGATGTTCAATTCCATTTCCATGAATTTCAATGATGATTGCAGCGGATTTTGAATGGTCCACATGTTGATCGTCATTTATATCCTCACGACCACTTTGAAAACGTTGAAGCCACTCGTGCACTCTGCTACGGGATAGGCAATCATCGCCATTAACTTGTTTCATCAATTGAAACGTTTCGGTAAAAGTTTTACCAATTTTAAAACAAAATTTAATGTTGGCTCTTTGTTCGAAGCTCATTTTAGCACCGATAACACAAACATACTGATACTTAAAACGCAAGAACTTCATTTCCAATCGATGTAATGTCATGAAGATTGAGATTGCCACAACTGCAAATTGCCTGCCTCTTAAAAATTTTTGTTTGGAAATTTCGTCAACTTTTTGGCTTTGAAATTTTCCTCGAGAATCGGCAGTATAAAATTCCTGCCCAGGTAGCTGAGAGAAGTCCGCTAATACGTAGGTCTCATCATCCATTATGAAGCATTCGAATTTAACAAAATCTTTCGTCAGCTTCTTAGCTCGTTTTGTTTTGTTCGTTCTTGACGTCGTTTCTATTCGGAACTTTCTGTACTTTGTACGTCTTCCACCCAGCTTTCTTTTGCGTCCTGTGAAAGACTCTGAGCAGCCAGCCTACCTCGCCAATTTCCTGTCCGAAATGCTTGTGTCTTTCTTGAGAATGGTCACAACGTTTTTCTTTACCAGTACCTTTCTTCTCGTCAATACGAGAAATGGTTTTAGGGTTAGCCCCTACCACTGCGGCTTCTTTTGAAAAATGCAATTCGCTTGCCATTTTCGCGTTAAATAAATTTTTATTGGATCTAACGGACGCATAATATTTTCTTGCATTTATTTTAGAGCTACTAAATTAAATTTTTTTGTTTTGGAATTTTTAACTGCACAGTATGGAGAAAATGTAGAGGACAATTTTATTCGACGCATTGTTCTTTTTTTCCAACAAAAAAGATAAAATGATGCGTAAAAAGGGATCAGGTCGACCTTGAAAGTAAAATGAGAAAACAGACAACTTACTGTGGCAGATAAGTTAAAGTGAGCGCTTTGAAACTACACTTTCTGTAGGGGCATAGATGTAAAATATTTACCAAGTGGATTTAAGAGTCGAAACCAAACACCGACGGCTTAGAGATGTAGGTTAATTGATGACGGCCTGTCAAAAAGCCAGTATTAACACAAAAAAGAAGGCTGCACGACTTTCTTGGGCCAAAAATTGGGATACAATTTTTTGACAACAGATTATGGAGTCTGCCGAAAACAAATTTAATTTCTAAGCTCACAAAATTTGATTTTCGTGCGGGGTTTTGTAGCAAGGAAAACTCAATTTCCTCAACGTCAGATGGCTTAGGTGTGCTTTACATATCACGTTTTTGGACCTCTACACCTTATTGATGGAATACCCGCAATTATTCTTATATGGATTGCCAAAATTTTCAGGATAACTCAGCGACATTCTAATATTGGTGTATATTATGCTATTCAGCGCGAATTTTTTTTTTTTTTTTTGTTGGCCAATACATCTAACTAACATTTAGGGATTCAACGCTTGAATTAGCCTGGAAAATCACCCGCTTTAAGCCCTAACAAAGCAGTTATGGCACATAATCAAGTGGATCATGAATTATACACTGTTATTTTTTTTAATAATTGGCTATTTCTTATAAACACCACTTTCGAGAAAAATTAATTTGCATTATGTAGACAAAAAATTAAAATTACCCTAATATTCGAACTTTGTAAACAAATTGCTCGTGATTTTATGTGGTGCGTTTTTATTGACCGCTAATTTTAAAAAGAGTTGATGTACAAAACGTCAACCGGAAGATCGGAATTGACGATATTAAGACCAAGGTCCAGACCAACTCAAAAACCAAGTTTTGTTAAAATAGCAGAATTGTTTACATATATATATTGTTATTTTAAGGGGTCAGTATACATTTTTATGGAAATTTATTCTACAATAGAACTTTTTTCACATATCATCAGGTATGTACTATATATAGTGGAGTGTATAAAAAATTTTTTTCCGAATTTTTTAATGACATCTGTCGGAGAAATGGCTGGGTGAATGAGATGCGTTTTTTCACTGGCGGACACGATTTCTCATGTTTCGATCATCTGAAACACAAAAACCCAATTTATTCTTAAAAAGTACGTGAATGGTTATCGTCGCCACTAGAATCATGAAAAAATGTTGATAAATAAAAAAGTAATTAACGTTTTTTTTTTTATTAATTTTTTCCCATGTTTTCTTTACATACATTTTGTAATAACATTGTCAATTATGAATCTAGTAGGGACGATAACCAGGCGTTGTGTGAACATTTAATAATTTGTCAACACTAATATCGGTTTTACGTGGTCCTAGTTTTTTTGGTATATATTTATTGACACAAGGTGGGTCTGTTTTGTTGCATAAAGAGCATTTTATAACATTTTTGGAGATCAATGTATTTTTATCAGCAATTTTGGCAGGATCTTTTCCTTTTTTGCTCACCTTGGATATAAGGACTCTCTTTTCCGGCGTGAAACGTTTTCTCCTTCTCATTTCAATGAAATATCGATGAAATTATTATATATTCGCAGAATTAAATTAAAAACATACGAGAACCTCACAAAAAACTAAAAAAAACCTACGAACTTTAAAATGTGCTATTTATGTGTCCACCTCAAATCAACACTATACGCAATAAACACAAAAACTCAATTTATTCTTAAAAAGTACGTCAAGGTTATCGTCCCTACTAGAGTCATGAAAAAATGTTGATAAATAAAAAAGTAAAGATATCTAAATTTTTACTCAAGTTACTAGTTGCAGACGCGGACAAGCAGGCAGACAGTCACTAGGGTTTCAACTCGTCTCATTATCCTGATAATTTTGACATTTGTATGTATATAACCCCGTATCTAATTCAAATATTTTTAGATGACACAAACAACCGTCAGCTGAACAAACATAGCACAAATTTCACTTTTACTTCTGGAGCTTCCTGCAAGAAATCCAGTATACTCTGGATTTCTTTTTCTCTCCAAAACCAAATGTTGTCCAAGTCTTCCTCTTTAATTTACTTGAAGAAAAATTCGGTTAACATTGCGCGATATCGCTCACCATTGATGGTTACGGTTCCTTCTTCATGGGCCGATGAATCCACCAGACCAAAATCCGCATCATACAGTAATTCGTGCTGGCTTCTTGACGATTACGTGCGGGTTTTCTGTGCCCCTAATGCGACAATTCTGCTTTTTAACGTAACCATCGAGGTGGAAATGAGCCTCGTCCGAAAAGATGATTTTTCGGTAAAATTGACCATTCTCGGTCAAACGATCTTCTGCCCAATCTGCGAACTGTAAAATAGTGAATAGCGACCCATTTCGTAAATTTTAGACTTTGTACTGAATATCTATCAATTCCTGAGTGGTATTTGACGTTTCCAATGTCGAAATATAGATAATTCAAATTTAAAACGTTAAATGGCCCACCCGTTACAATGGCGTTTTAGCTTATTTGCAAGGGTGTAGCAGGACCATCGCTATATGTACATTTTGTTAGTGTAAAACCAAAAAGAAAGAAGAAGAATATGCAATTGCAAAGATGCAAGACCATTTGCAGCAGATTCTGAATTGCCCAAGTATAACAAAAAAAAATTACTCTACAAACCACATTTTAATTGTTAATTTAGGAATAACTTAAAAAATTATATGTTACTCTTAGAAATCATTTAGCATATATTATGAATACTTCTAACGTAATATAAGCTAATTCACCTTAACATACATATTTATTAATTAATAATATTCCTATTTTTGAACTCTTGCAACCAATTGCTACAGAGTATTATAGTTTTGTTTATATAACGGTTGTAGGTATCACCTAAAACTAATCGAGATAGTATGACAAGGCTTTATAGGGGCCGGGATAAAAATTGGACGATAAGCGTGGTAACGTGGCGGATAATAACCACAATAACACTATTTTAAATTCCACTTGATTCGTTCAGTTTCCAGTACACAAATCAAGAATGCGATTAAACTTTGCCTAAATAATATCTTTAATGTGTGCCACTTTATCCTACCTATAGTTGACTTTTGGTCGAAAATATCGGTCATTGTGTATCCAAAATGAGTGGAATTGGGCCAATACTTCCCTGTGCCCCCATATACCTAATATCAAGATTTTCGAACTACCTGGTGATTTTATGCTGGATGTATTGGCCAATATTTGAGTTATCTCAATGAAAATTTTAAAACGAATTTCACTCATAACAGTATATCATTGTGCCTAAAATGGATACAATTGGGCGAAAACTAGACCCAGCTCCCATATAACCATTACATTTCAAACATCCGGCTTATTTTGTATAATGACTATGTATACAAAGTTTGGTTTTTCTAACAAATCTTATGCCGAATATATACGTAGGCCAGTGTATAAGATATTGTGTTCATGAAAATAGTAGAGTAACAGCTTCTTATATTTAAAGATCTTTCCTAACATTATCTGACTTGCCAAGCATACAAGAGTGATTATTTTGGAATTTATTTATTTATTTCATTTATTTAACGCCAATCGGCACTATACATCTAATAACAATTATAATTATAAATAAGACAACAATCTTAAACATATAAAATTAGAAATTAAACACGTAACCTAGTTCGTATGCTAGTATTTTAATAAAGCTTTTTTAACGATCCTTCTGAGGTTCTGTAGAGATCCGCTGAAGAAGTCAATGTCACCGTGCAGAGAGTTTACCAATCTACAGATTCTTTCCTTTGGGCCATTGATTACATAGTTTTTGTTCGATCTGCAAGTTTTCAGGATCCTCATCTGTCTAAGGTTAAGCTCATTTGGTACGATTTCAAAGTCTGCGAGGATTTCTGGTGCATCAATTAATCCATTGAGGATTTTGAATAAGAAGATGAGGTCTGCTACCTGCCTTCGAGATTTCAGGTCATTTATTTTCAGGATTTTTCGGACGTCTGTTGAATTGATATCGTTTCTGTGTCTGTTATGAAGTAGCAGCGCTTTGCAGAACTTGTGCTGGATTCTCTCTACTCTGTTGATCATTGAGTCTGTGAATGGGGACCAAATCACTGTTCCATATTCTAGAATAGGTAGCACTAATGCTGAGAATAGGCAGGTTAACGAGCAATTGTTCTCAAATTCCCTACACATCCGATTAAGCAAACCTAATACTTTGTATGCCTGCGAAGTAATTCTCTCGATGTGTTTCTTGAAATTTAGTCTTCTGTCAATAGTTACACCCAGGTCTCTGATGTCTTCAACTTCCGTGAGTCTTTGGTCGTTTAACGTGTAGGTTAAAGGTACCTGCGTATGCGCACGGGTGAAGGACATCACTGCGCATTTTTTCACATTCAAAACAAGTTTATTTATCTTACACCAGTTATACAGCTCATCTATATCGTTTTGTAAGATGTGAATATCAGAAACGGTGGAAATTCTACGAAAAATTTTTAAATCGTCAGCGTATAATAAGTATTCAGACTGCAGACTCCTCCCAATGTCATTCACAAATATGTTGAAGAGTATGGGTCCAAGGTGGGATCCCTGGGGAACACCAGATGTGACATCATACTCATCTGAAATGTGTCCATCAATTCTTACTTGCAACCTTCTTCCTGTTAGGTACGATCTGATCCAACGTAGTGCATTGCAATTCACTCCATAATTTTTTAGCTTCACCATAAGAGTCTCATGGTCCACTTTGTCGAATGCCTTGCTAAAGTCCGTATATATTGAATGAATTGGAATACCACTGTCCATGGCCTTCAAGATGTAGTTGACATATATATATAAGTTTGTTGTAGTGGATCTGCCACCAACAAATCCGTGCTGCTTAGGAGAAATGATATTTCTAAATGATGATATCAACTGAGGCAAGACAATTTTCTCAAACAGTTTTGCTAAAGCAGATTGGATACATACAGGTCTATAATTAGTGACGTCAGATCTTGGGCCGTTTTTGTGGATGGGACTGATGATCGACGATTTCCACGCCGATGGAAAGGTTCCGTGATAAAAGGACTTACTGAATATTCGTGATAGGTTCACAGAGCCCGACAGCACAGTTGCGTAGAATTATTTTTTTGGATCCAGGGCCAACAGCTGCTTAAAAACTTCCTTGAAGTTCGAAACAAATTCATTTAGCTCCACATTTCCTACAATGTCAGCAGATTGATGATGACCAACTCCGCTGGGGCTCAATGCATAGGTGTCTTTGAAGTAAGATGCGAAGATATTACTAATCTCCGCACCCGAATGAGCGGTTAGGTCATTCCATGTCATGGTAGCTGGGACTCCCATGTCGGTACCCCTTGTGTTCTTGACAAACCTCCAGAATTCATTTTTGTCTGAAGAGACTAGATTTTCCACTTTATTAATATATGACTTGTAGCATATTGCACTTAATTTCTTGCATTCGAGTCTGAGTTGGCTAAAACATCTATAATTTGACTTAGTTTTATTCTTCCTATATCTTATATGTGCAGATTTCTACAATTTAATTTTATTTATAAGTTCTTTAGAGAACCAGCAGGGAAATTTACTTGGTTTCCTCGAATATACAGGGACGAACTGAGAAATACCTTCTTGCACTTTATTATAAAACCAACTAACCTTATCATCCACTTCTTTTATTTTGTATAGCTCAATCCAGTTAGATCTTAAAAAGAAAGCATTAAGACTCACATAGTCGGCGTTCTTAAACAAATAAGAAGGAAGATAGTTTGGTATTAGGCTAGGCTGAAAATCCAAGGAGATCTGCAGAGGCGGGTGATATTTATCCACAGTCGTGAAAGCAAGAGTTTCGTTGATTGAGAGATCCAAATTACTGAAACATAAATCCAACAGTTTATTATTTTTATTCAAGATGTTATTGCATTGTTGACACTCAATAAGGGCAGTGGTATCGTACAGCAGCTTCTCGCAATCAAAGCGCGGTGTACTGCTGGGCAAATTGTAGTCTCCCACTATGATGATCCTTGAATCCGGAAATTTTTCTTTCAAATATATTAATGTTTCAGTATGGGCATAGTATATCTCATAATTAGATTGTGGTGGTATATATACGCACCCAATGATGATACAAGCATTATCACCTTTGATCCTTATGAAGATCTGTTCTAGGTTATTGTTCCCAATGGATATAAGCTCAGCTTTAATTATTCCTCCTCTCTCGCATCCTGTCGAGGTATCTCTGTCCTTCCTTAGTGTGATATAGGAGCTATCGATGAATTCGTTATTTTGAATAGATGAGTAAAGCCAGGACTCTGTGATGCATATTACGTCGTGTGAACTACTTGCTGATGAGGTTAGGAACTCGCTCAGTTTTGTCCTTAGACCGCGCGTATTCTGGTAGTATATTTGTAGCTGCTTTAGATTTCCTTTCCTCGACGACTTGGCGAAAGTTAGTGTTAACAATTTTAGGCGTCCCATTCACTTAAATACGTGGTTTTGTTTTTCACGCCACTTTCATTCAGCAATTTAAGTTTTTCCCTCAGTGATTGTAAATGTGACTGCTGAGCCGGAGTGAGATCTGGCTTGAAGGAGACTCGTGTGTCAGGATCAGGTTTGGATCTTAGTATACTTCTGGCATAAGTGACAGACTGTGCCTCAATCAGCAAAGGCCTAGACCGATCGGGTGTTGGACGTCCTAGCCTGCGTAGCCTGAACGATTTCATATTGTCATGGAACTCTTCAGGAATGACTGATGATAACCGTGCTCTATCTTCTTCTAGACGTACTTTACCGTCTACCGCCTTGGATTCGGTGATATTAAATGCGATCACATTGGCTTCCCGCTTCTTACGCTCATTGATCTCCGTAATAACCTCCTCTGGAGGAAGCGAAGAGAATGAACTTAATTTTTCTTCTATTTCCGCAACTGGTTTATCTAAATGTGGGACCGCGTACCAAGCTATCCATACCAATGGGACGCTTTCCAAGTATCTTTCAGGCAGAAGTTTGTACAATAAATAATAAATCGCCCTCCACCGCAACTATCACAACCAGCGCATCGCAATTCTTAGCGACAGTCAAGCGGCACCAAAAGCGATCTCGGGTCGGCTTTAGTATAACATCCCACAATTTCAGGGTTAAAAGTGGTATGGTTGGATAGAGCTGATGCTCCAGATTAGGATTGTACAAATATGGAAGTGTAGTGAAGTGTAAGTGTATAAAAAGTGCATAATATGAAAGAAGAAGTTACCATAAATCGAGAAATTGCGGAATCAAATATGCGAAATTTTCTACTTTAAATGCAAATATCTCGAAAACTAGAAGTTTGCAGCGGCAATAATTATATATTTTCTTAATCAATAGCATCAGCCCTGTCCAGCCATACCAATTTTAACCCTGAAATCGTGGGATGGTATACTAAAGATACCCGCGATCTCAGCATATGAGATCAAATTGCTTATAGCAGAGGAATGCATAGAAATGCTGAACTGTCATTCTTTGTGCAACCGGGTGCACCTAATCTGGGTGCCGGACATAAAGGGATAGCAGGAAATGAGATGGCCGACGAACTAGCCCGCTCTGCGTCGGCGTCCAAGATGATGGGACCAGATCCCTTAATCGGGGTGGAGTAACACCCTCCCACCCTAAGGCAGCAGGAAATCGCCATGCCAATTAGCTTCTAGGAGGGTACAACCTCTACACGATAGACCCTAGGCCACTGTGCAATACGTCATTAACAATATTTATTTATCTACCTATCCGTACAACCCATTTTAACACCGAAATCAGGGAATGCTATTTTAAATCTTCTCCGAACTGTCTTTTAGACATAAGCTTGCTTAAAAGTGAATACGACCAACCGGCCTACATTGAATGAAAGAAACATAAAACTTCAAGTATCTTAACCCCGCAACTGCCTTTTTATGAAAAATTACGCACCATGCCCAATTAAACACGAATATCTATTAACTATTGTTATACAATATTATATCTTTCAGATAATTTTTAACCTTATGTATAAATTTATTGGCATCACTTAAAGACATAAATTAAATACGTTATAAAGTTAATGAACGATATATCAAAAATATCAGCACTGTAATAAACAAACCAAAGGAATTCTGTCCTAAAAATTCTATCCTAAAATCCATTCTACTTGACTTACGATACTTGGGTTTGATAATGAAATGCATATGCCGGTCAGTAAGAATTTACACTAAATTTCCGCCATCAGCGCATAATGAAAGTAATCCGAATTTTTTTTACATACTTCTTAAAAGGTGTTGCAAATTAACTATTAGCGTCTCTAATCACATCTTTCAATTTTTTGGTAATACTTATATGTGACATTTAAATTTAACCAAACCTCTTTTAAAAAATCTTACCAATATTCATTGGGATATTGCAAATTACGACCGATTTTAAATTAAACACTGGTATATAAGCAGGTAAACACAAATTTTGAGTTCTCATTATTCACTGGTATACATTCGAAATTTCACTTCACCGGTACCTTAATACTTTGCAAAATGTTTGGTACTACGATAAGAAACGAAATTTTCCGATATGAAGTAATTCATTTATATCGATGTTGTTTTTAACAACAAAAAGCAGTGTTGCCGCTCTCCAGCAACACCTTTGAATGTATGTATATACATCCCTTAAACTAATGAAAGAAACTTATAATGCCCTGTATACACTTTTCCGAAAATAAAAATTAATCAAGTCCCCTTCTTTGAACATTTTTCTTGCGGTAGTATTGTTCTTACATTACTTTTATAAGCAAATTTGAGCCTATATTTTCTAAAAAAAAAAATTATATCAAGTGTACGAAAGAGCCAATTATATATGTTTTTCATTCACGAAAAGAGTGCAATATCATATTTTTGTTAATGAATCCATTTGGCAAATTTGGTATACTGCGAATTTCATAAATAATGTTCAATAAATTTATTACTCATCCAGGAAATAAAAAAAAGGAAATCGTTGATTTGGTGAATGTTTAAAGTTCGCGCATCGTATATGTACAATGGCTAACAAACTTAAGGAGAGTGACACTAATGAGGAAATTGATTTACCAGAAGTTCTATCAGATACTTATTCAATTGTGGGCGCCCAATTGTGGATGACCAAAATATTCAGATTCATATTCATATTCATAAAAATAATAAAACATTTGTAGATCCAAACAAACGATCCTCATCATCTCACCAACCAGTCAGAAACACTTGTCTTGCAAAACGAAGTGTTGCTTCAATGAATTTCACAAATAACACAAGTGCAATATGCGTGTTGGTATAAGAACATATCCTAGCACAGAATCTTGTAAGGATAATTTTTTTCTGTTTCTATTTTTTTCAAAAAATATATTGTTACAAAAGTAGTATTAAGTTGTATTTGTATTGCTATATGCATCCCTTATTATGAACAATAGTTGTAGGTATATGGAATAGCATTTGTCTTGTTATAGACATCTGGCGCCGCACTGTCTGCTTGTCGAAACAATAGACATCTGGCGCCGCAGCCGTCTGCTTGAACAATTGCAGATTCTGGCGCCGCGGCTGTCTGCTTGTCTGCATTTGGCGCCGTATAGAATTATGTTCTGGTAATTTCCAGACGCAATATTCTAGAAGGACACGTCGGCATCAGCGAGAAGTGCGTGGCTATATAAGCCGTGGCAGCGCCAACGTAATCAATCAGTGCTAAGAGTAAACTGTTATAGTGTAGACGAGTTGTAAAATAAAGAGATTTTGTTGAAGTGAATTAAACGGCTTTTATTTGTCAATCCAGAGACACGAACCTAGTAAAGTAAAACTAGCAAAGAGTAAATTCGTAACAATATGAAATGAATGAAATAAAATAAAATCTATGTTTAATTAAAAATTAAAATGTAATTTTAATTAATTTAATCTTGTAGAGTTAAACTTATTACAGTAGCTCCAAGCGAAAATCGTACAAGTAAAAAAAATTATTAAATTCCCAAAAATCATAAATAAAATAAGCGCTTCCAAAAAAACTTTTGCATATTTTATTAGTATATTACTACGTAACAAAAACAAAATAATCAAAACTAAATTTTTAATTCAAATACACTTTAAGTGAGGTAAAAGTAAAATAGCATGTAATTCAATGCCAAAGTAAAACTCGTACATTATATAAAAGTGAAAGTAATGTTAATGTTAATATTTTGTATGCATCCCTTTGTTTTTGATAACCATTTGTAATCTATTTGGCATACTTTTAACAAGCTTTTCACAAAAACTGGGTTAAATTTTTTGCCATTCATCCTGGAGGATCCTCTTCAACTCGTCCTTTGAACTTATTGTACGCTGGTGCACTTTCGTATCGAGATAGCTCCACAAGTTCTCAATGGGGTTTAAATCTGGACTCTGGGCTGGTGTATCGATGACATGCGGACAATTATAAAGCAACCACGACCGCACATTATAAGCCTTATGCTTTGGGTCATTGTCCTGGTAAAAATGCAAATTCTCGACAAGGCCCAGTTTTTCTTTACAAAGTGGCAATTTTTCTTTTAAAATGGTCAGATACATAGCGTGATTCATAATACCCTCAATGAAATACAATTCTACAGGTCCCTGTGCAGAAAATGATCCCCACGCCATTACCGATCCGCCACCGTGCTTCACTGTGGGCTTCATATTTTTGGCAAGAAGCGCCTCATTTGACCTTCTCCATACATAGGGTCTACCGTCTGAACCGAAAAGATTAAACTTGCTTTCATCTGTGAATAGCACGTTTTTCCAAAACGAGAAATCTTTTGATTGATGTTCCTTTGCAAATCGTAGTCTTGCTTTTGGATTACGTTCCTTGATAAGAGGCTTTCGCCTTGCTCTTATGCCGTTATAATCAGCCTTATTCAGTATATTTCTTATGGTTAGTGGTTTTGTGGTTTTTCCCCAAATCATTTTCGGCGATTGTTTCGGTGCACTTATAAATGGATCTTTTTTGACTTGACGTAGAATATACTGTTCATCACTAGCAGAGAAAATTTTGTTATTTGCAACTTTCGATCTATTTTTCACAGTTTTATCTCTCTTGTATCGTTTAATGATGTACTGAACGGTCGATCGGCTTCGATCTACAATTTCAGATATTTCCCGAAGCGATTTTTGGTTTTCGTAATGTAATATAAGATGAAAAATTGTGGAAATCATTTTTTATAATTTTTTGTTGGACTTTAACTACGAATAACTTTGAATGAGTTGACTCAGCCAAAAAATGTTCTAGACCTTTTTTGTAGTTCGGTAAATTTCCTATAAGAATAAGTGTTGATTCTCGCTTACCAATTATTTGGTTGTGTACATTAAAAACCCAAACAAAATAAACAAAATTTCCTGTGTTATTTATATGGGAAATCAAAAATGTCGATGAGGCACCTCTTAATATCAATATTAAGAGCTCAGGTCTTACCAGAATTTGTTTTTAGTCATGTCGGATGAGATTTTCATGGTAACCAAGAAAAATAAAAATAAAAAATATTTTTGGCCCACCTTAATATACCATATAGTCATAAGAATCTTATAGTAAGATAAATACAGAAAGGAGCAGACTTCGTCCTGGCTGCAGTTTATCTCCAGGGAGAGACGTTCACAGCACGCCCAGAGGCTGTGGACAGACTGCTGAGTCACTAGGCGACGCGATCTCACAATTGAGGATATCATCAGAGCCATTGTCGGCTTATAGAATCATAACTGTCATAACTGCCCCTGGTCTAAGACGACCATCCCCCCGCTTGCTAGACGTAGGTCCCTGCCCGGCCTCTGGAACCTAACTCTTGGGGGCAGATAGATAGAGTTGACCAACATGATCAAACTGATAATCCCCTATGGGACGGTGGATTGGGCCTCAAAGGCTTCGCAGACTTCGCTGGAGCTCCAGCTATCGAAGCTGCAACGATTTACATTTGCATGTCTTGTGCAATGCTCACATGCCCGATGGCAGCATTGCTCAGTTGAGTTTGAGCTCACACAACTTCACCTAGTAATCGGTCAGGTATCCAACCACATACTGCTGGAAATGACGTAGAGAAAAGGTAATCTCATCCCAGCGGTTGAAAGAATTAAGTAGTGTAATATCATTGATTCTTCTCTCAAGGGACAGCATTACCAAATGGGTAAATATCACCAAGAAGTTCAAGGTTACATTTAGCAGCGAGAGGAGGGAATTGTCGCACGAGTCGTATGACCACGCACCATGTATTTTTCAGGCGGGAGTCTTCGTCAGAAGTCGGTGCGTAGAGATAAACCTATACCGTAACTATTGAATCCAACATACAACACCTAGCGCTAGTCAAATGGCACTTATATCAATCTCTGCCTATAAGATGAAATCGCTACAGCTTCTCTGTAAGGAAAAAGAAGTATAATATAGGAGTACAGATTTTGGCCACAACTCCGAGTCATACGCCATGCCAAGTTGCCAAGACGGTTATAAGGTTTGCAGCAGGTTTAAATATGTAATCAACTTCCAAACAAATAGACGCTCTCTACACGGCCACTGTAAGCTGAAGAAACACTTATATATTGAGGTTCTTGTGTTAATTGTCGGTTTTGGGCAGGGAGCCTGAAACTCCAGGACAGTTGCTAATTGATTGCATGGCAGTCTGCAGACGCAGGATAAAGGCCTTTGGATCCATGTTTCCAAATATATATCAATATATGCTGGGCCTATCAGAGTCTTTTTGATATAGGAGAAGGCACAATAGACCTAAAATAGACCAGAAATTTCTGGCAACTTTGCGCAGTTTGCACGGCTGATGTTATGCCGGCTGATGCTGTTTCATGATGCCTATTCGGAACTGCGCATCTAAATATTTGCATTTCTGAACTAAAAATGAGCGAAATATTTGTAATCAGTATTATTGTTGATGAATTGGAAAGTAAAATCGAACGCTTTCTCTTAAGAGGACACGAAAAGAGAATGAACCGTTCAAAAACAAAAAACTTTAAAGTTTAACCGTTGATTCCAATTCAAAATCATAGAAAGCTATCCGAGTGACGTTTTTTTTTAGCCATTTTGGAATGTCGCGCGATTCTTTTATGGTTATATAAAGTAAATTCGTGAATTTATAAGATACAAACTCATAAATGTTTCCAAAGGAATTGAAAGTAGCAAAACTGCTTATACCTGGTGCAGACATTCATGCAATTATCAACCGCTTTCTCATATCTAAAGCAACAGCTCATAAAATATTTTTTGGCATTGTGGATATTATTTGTTTAGCATTAATGAAATAATGTGGCCTACCGAATTAAGAACAATAGAAAAAACCGCAATTGGGTGTCTAGATGGTACTCATTTTGAATTAGTTATTACAATCGAAAAGGCACCAATTCATAATAATGCAGTTAAGCTTAATTTTGGAATTAGATACAATTATTCAGAGTACTTTCAAAGAAATATTATCTTTATGCCGAATGTGACAATAAATTTCGTTTTTGAATGTATTTATTGGCTACCCAGGAAGTTGCCATGACGCGAAAGTATGGAAAAATAGCCCAATATTCAAAGCTATCACTACTGGCCTACTTAAGCTGGCTGAGAATGCAATTATTTTAGGAGACTCTGCTTACCCAATTTCAAAGTTCCTAATGACTGCATATAGAGACAACGGAAACCTCAACCGGAAACAGAGAATTATTAATTATTATCCTAGCTCAACAAGAGTCCACATAGAGCAGGCTTTTGGTATTTTTAAACATAATATATCATGTCCGTTATTACACAATTTTATTACAAATAGAGAAGCTTCGTATTGCGTGCCTTTATCTATTGGATCTACTAATGTTGATAAAGGAATCCAAAAATAAAATGAGAAATAATTTGGCAACTTTGTTTGCATTTTAGATTTAATACATTTATTTCCACATATATATACATATAATTTATTAAACATTAATAAAACAAAACAATTCACATTAAAATATTGTCATTTCAAATGAAATTTTCACTGTAAACGGAATACGTTTGAACTGAAATGACAAATCGTTAGAACTCAAATGAACTCTTAGAATCAAGCATTCTGCACTTTGCATTCGATAGCTGCGTCACAATCAGTCGGGTTTCATTACACAGTTTCGGCGCATGAAGATTGCGAAACATACTCATGACTTATTTCCAATTCTTAGCGAATACAAGTACGATGTAAAATGTCTTCGGCAATGTCATTTTTATTCGTATCCCATCATTGACGCAGATTTGAAGGCCGATATGTCGAATGATCTTCGCGAAAAGTGTGTGAACTTCATTTGCATTCGAAGTAGCTTCGCATCCATTGTTTGATTCCAGTGATTATCATGTTTAAGCAATTGTAATTGCTGGCTTTCTTCTCAAAAAGTTGCTCACACCGTACCATTCAAAAAACGCAATGACTCAAATGAAGTTGAACCGCGTACATTAATCAATAGCAACCGAAAGTAGAAGTAATCGTCGTTTTTCGGATGGATTGTGTAAATTCGTCCTAATGCATTACAGTAGAACTCCAATTATCCGAACTCCGACTATCCGAATCGCCGATTATCCGAATCACAAAAAATTGTCCAAAAAAAGTCTGAGTGCGCTATTATTCTGAATGCTGAAGATGAAGAATTGGTTTTGACAAATCATAGCAAAATAAATTTAAAGGACTTTTTACATGGTAGCGGAAGCTTGAAGTTTGGTTACGCCAGTGACGTTAAGACGTGCGTGGAATAAACTGAAAGGCCTACCGTCTGAGAAGAACAAAAAAAAAAAAGAATCTGAAGAAAATGAGAAACAAGAATATGGAGAGGATGATGAAGATGCGTTGTCACTAGAGGAAATAAGAAAAATGATTGTAAAAATTCCTGGTTGTACAGAAGTAAGTGCTGAAGATGTAGGAGAGTGGATGGCTTGTGACACGTCTGACCCTGGTTTTCAAATTCTCAATGACGATGAAATTGTTGTAAGTGTGAGAGAAGATGTTGAAGTGGAAGTGGAAGAAAAACTTTCTGCTGATGTTGAAGTAGACGCTGGACCATCAGCTAGTGAAGCATTTGCCGGCCTCGAGACTGCTTTGAAGTGGATGGAGCGTCAGCCCGAGTGTGACCACTTGCAACTGCTCACCGTCAAGCGAATGCGTGACCTGGCTGCCCGAAAACGGTTGAAGACCGCAAAACAGCTTACATTGACGGAGATGTTTAAAAAACAATGATTTTTATTTCTAAACTTGTACATAAGTACATTTTATTCATATTTAAAACATGTGAAAACATGTTTCTTTCATTTAATTCAATAAAAAAATAGTGCAATATCAAAACGTAGCTCTTATTCTCTCCAATGGGTATTTAAAAAAAAAAATCCGATTATCCGAATATTTGATTATCCGAATGGGTCCCGGTCCCCATTAATTCGGATAATTGGAGTTCTACTGTAGTTGAGAACACACCTGGATGTCCATCTATTGGTTGGCCTAACTTTCTGCCTAACTATTTCTTCGACGATGCATTCGATGTGTATTATCAAGGCATTTCCGAATAGAGCAATGTTCTCGCAAACCGATCACTGACGCAAGTTGAGAAAAAACTCGTCAAGGTCAATTTTGTAGTTGGTGGTGTAATGTATTCCCTGGATTGAAATACACTCTTTGGCCATCCTCCAAATTAACTGCATGACGCACATCAGTCGGAGGACGTTCATAAATTGCAAAAGTAAATTTCCTACAAAGTTTGTGTTTTCGAAAGAAAAGCACGTGGAGAGTATTCGTGCATTTATTGTCAGACATACAAACCGAAAAGGGATTGTAGTGTTCGCAAGGTCCATGAACCATATTGGTTTTCACCACTTCGTTTAATACTGGATCAGGAATTTCCACAGAAATGATTTCATCAATTTGATCTGATGTAACCACCATCCACCATCCAAAGAAGAATGTGTGTATGCAGCAAACCTCTCTTTTGCCACTCAACAGAGTACATCTAACATATAACAGCCCCACATATACATTGCTTCAAGATAATGTAAATCAAACATCATACCAGTTGTTTGAAAAGTCGTACTGTAACATCGTGACGATGGCTTGCTGATTGACCGCGATCCATAATTCCGCACGTATGTCATGGCATCCTGGGAGTACTCGGTCATGGATAACATGATACGAAACTCTTTGAATCGAGAGAGAGCTGTCAAAACTCGCATTTTTTATAACATTTGCCAATGATGCCACTGCTGAAAAAAATTAGATTGGGTATATAAAAAATTATACAAAACACTAAATTAAACACTTTAAAAATGCATACATATATAAATGCTAAAATGCAAAATCATTAATTAATTTACATAAACATTTATTTTGCCAAAATATGTTCGCACAGTTCAATGAAATTTCATTTCACATTAATTTCGTCAAGTAATTATAGCGCTTTACTTCTGGCATCCCGCCTTTTCTGAAATCAACTGTCAAAAATTCCCTGATCTCCATCGCTGTCAAATAATCAGGGAACGCGTTTGACAGAAAAAGAGAGCCAATGCTAAAGTTACGTATCATGTTATCCATGACTCGGTCATATGTCTTGGGTTACCAATGTATGTTGATGCCAAAAAGAACGCCGACCGATATTAGTGCGACCTCTTCGTGGCATCGTAAAAAATTTCAATACATAATTGATCACTTTGTGTGAAACACACATAACGTTTTTACTGAATAATTTTCAATAATTTCTTTTTTAGCCGAAATAAAGAAAGCAAACGACAAATTTGAACGATTCAAATAAATAAAAAACAAAACAAAAAATTGAAAAACCAAATTTTGTATGAAAAAAGGGTCCTTTTTGAAATTGTCCAACTTTCCCATTTTTTCTCACGAAATGCATATGGTTTTTTTAATTTCTAAACCTTAACCGATCCATTGCGAACAACCTCTGAAAATTTCATCAAGAATGGTTCAGCCGTTCTCGAGCATTAGTGTTACTAACAAACAAACATTCATTCGTTTGTATGGGAGAAAGAAAAGGGCTGTTTTTAGGGGAATTGGCCAAATATGTTCAGGCGTTATTGAGTTATGCGCTTAGCAACACATTTTGCGATTCATTTTTATATATAAGATTAATGTCATTTGTATTTCAACATTAAATGTTAATTTTTATTATTCTTTTGTAAAATATTTTTCAAAACAATAAGTGTCTTAAGTTCAATTTCGACTCTTTTTACCGCACTAGGCGAGTAGCATAAATTATGTTCCATTACTGTTAATCTTTCTTCGAAGGTATTTTGGAGCGAGGTTTGCAGAATATTTAGTGGTGAATTGATTAAATGGCGTACGACATATACCCAAATCAAATTCATTAAAAATGTCCATATAGAAGCGTTACGGCCGAATTGGTTCGCTGTTTGATGCGTTTGTAGGTGGTCAATAAATTCAAAAACTTTCGGGATATCTTTTAACTTGTTTGATAAAAGTCCGGCTGAACTTTCTGCGTCTCTCGAAGAACTTGACCCAACAGAAATTACTTATTTTTTTCTTCTTCCATGTCCAGCCGGACTGTCGCTAGCAACTTCAAAGTACTTGTTGCAACTTCCTCGTTGTCTAATCTATTGAATTAAAAAACGCAATTTGTATTGAACACAATTTACACAAATTTATCATCACTACTTACAACGACATACTAACCGGGATCATTTTATATTCTTGCAACCAGCTGCTACAGAATATTATAGTTTGTTTACCTAACGGTTGTACGTATCACCTTAAACTAATTCAGACAGATATAGGGTTATATTAGGTTTACAACTTTGCTCCCGCCGTGTTCCAATAGATGTCCATAGGGTCAAGCACTGGTCGATTAAATCGTTTTATATCGATCTTGGACATTTGTGTCAACATTAACCCAACAAAATATTTGTTTGTTGTCTGTTTGCATCCCAAACTTATTCTCAACTGAAAATGTCCCTTTTTGAGCCGAACTCTCGACATTTGCGGGAAATTGTGCTTTTTTTTATTTCCAAGAAAAGTGCGGCTGAGGACCCGTCCACGCTTTACTGAGGCTCACACATACATAGATAATACTGTTACGAATTTACTCTTGCTAGTTTACTTTGTTAGGTTCGTATCTCTGGATTGACAAATAAAATCAACACTGTTTAATTTAATTCAACAACTCTTTATTTCACAACTCGTCTACACTATAGCAGTTTACTCTTAGCACTGATTGATTACGTTGGCGCTGCCACGGCTTATATAGCCACGCACTTCTCGCTGATGCCGACGTGTCCTTCTAGAATATCGCGTCTGGAAATTACCAGAACATACGGCTATAGCCACGCACTTCTCGCTGATGCCGACGTGTCCTTCTAGAATATCGCGTCTGGAAATTACCAGAACATACGGCTATACGGCGCCAGACGCAAGCAGACAGTCGCGGCGCCAGACTCAGCAATTGTTTAACTAGACGAGCAGACAGTGTGGCGCCAGATGTCTACAACAAGACAAATGCTATTCCATATACCTACAGCTATTGTTCATAATCAGGGATGCATATAGTAATACAAATACAACTTAATACTACTTTTTGTAACACTGCCCTCCACTAAAGCCTAATCGTCCCGATTAGGCACAAATCCTCTTGAACCAAATGGGGCGAGCCTCTCCAAATGTACTACTTTCATTTTACATCGTGCTTTCCCATTTCTTTGTATGCGGTATACCACGTCATTAAGTCGTTTCATCACCATATAGGGTCCTTCCCAGGCTGTCTGCAATTTCGGGGACAAGCCTTTCTTTCGAAGTGGATTGTACAACAGGACCAGATCACCTTCTTCAAAACCTTTTGAATTTGCCGCTTGATCGAACCGGTCCTTCATCTTATTGCTCATCAGATGCGTATGCTGTCTTACCATTAGATGCAATTCATTCATTTCTTCCTTTAAGGCAGAACAATAATCTCCATCATTTCTTACAGCTGTAGGATTCGTTCCAAACTTAAGATCAGCAGGGAGTCGCAGATCAGATCCGAAAATAATCTTTGCTGGCGTGTAACCAGTTGTCTCGTGCTTCGCTGAACGATACGCCAGCAGGAACATCTGGATGCACTTGTCCCAATTCCGTTGATCTTTATCAACGATTTTCCGCATATGTTCTTCGAGCGTTCGGTTGAATCTCTCCACCATTCCATCTGATTGTGGATGTAACGCTGTTGTCCGTGTCTTGTGGATGCCCAATAATGTACAGACTTCTTGGAAAATGGAAGATTCGAAATTCCTGCCTTGATCTGAGTGTAATTCGACGGGCACTCCGAACCTTGTTACCCAATTTTCTACAAACGCTTCGGCTACTGTCTTCGCTTCTTGGTTTGGTAAGGCATATACTTCTGGCCATTTACTGAAATAGTCCATGACAACCAGTAGATATTTGTTACCGGCCGTACTGGTTGGGAACGGACCTGCGACATCCATTGCGACTCGTTCAAATGGTGATCCCACGTTGTACTGTTGTAGCCTACCGCGACTTTTGGCTTTAGGACCTTTAGCTGCCATGCACTCTACGCAATTACTTATCCATTCTGCTATGGAATCTCGACAACCGATCCAGTAGAACCGTTGTTTAATCTTCTCTATAGTTTTTGTAATTCCAAGGTGCCCTCCACTAGGTCCATTGTGATATTCTTTCAACACTTTCGGGATCATGGACTTCGGTACTATGATCAGCAGACGAGACCGTTTGCCATCTTCACTTTCCCAGGTACGATGAAGGTATCCATTAACGAGGTTTATGCTGTTCCATTGGGCCCAATATGCTTTTGCAGTTGGACTCTCGCTACTTATTTGTTCCTTTGGTGGTCGTACCCCATTTTCTTTGGCAATTATCAGCTTTGCAAGATCAGGGTCCTCCAGCTGATTGATTCTGATGCGGTGAGGAGTCCAATCATCTTCAGTTTCTATATTCAGTAATCGCACGTCGATTATACCTTCTTTTCCTTCTGATTTGGAGCAATGTTTACATTCCAGTGGACAAGGGCGACGTGATAATACATCCGCATTTTTGTGGTGAATCCCCTTTCGGTGTTCTGTTGGTTGTTTCCATTTTGATGGGTTTACTTTTATCTTGCAATTTCGGGCAAAGTGACCCGCTTTTCCACAGTTGAAACATCTTCCTGTTGTATTTACTCGCTGTGCAGCAATTGTCTTCAGAGTCTTCAATATTTCTTCCATCAGCGCCGGTTGTTCCATTTCAACCCTTTGTACTTTGTGTGCTGGTTTACTTAGTAGCGAAGCTGTTTCCTGTGTGAGGGCGTGCGAAACCGTTTCAGCAAACGTTCTTTTTGGCAATGCATATGTGGCGCGTTTGGTGTCCACATCACGAATTCCATTTATGAAACATTGAATTTTTACCCTCTCAATGTAATCCACAGGTGCATCTGCATTTGCCAAATGAGCCAGTCGTTCTATTTCAGTTGCGAACTCTTGCAATGACTCGTTCATCTTCTGACCCCTATTTTGCAGTTCGATCTGGTATATTTGTTTCCGGTGCTCACTACCATATCGTCTTTCTATCGCACTCATCAATGCCTCATAGTTGTCCCGTTCACAGTCTGGAATAGTCTGAAGGATTTCTGAGGCAGGTCCTTTCAATGATACAAACAAGGACGCCACTTTGTCCGCTGCATTCCAGTTATTGGCCAATGCTGTCTTTTCAAACTGAAGTTTGAAAATTTGAAATGGAATACTTCCATCGAATGTGGGTGCCTTCAATCTTGGATTATTTGTTGATGGTGCAGGGCCATGCAGTTGCAGTTCTCGCATCCGATTACTCAAATGAAGAACTTCTGATTTCAAATTTTCTTCGTCATTTTTTAAAGTGCTTAATTCGTCTTCAAATTTTGAAAATTTCTCTTGCACTTGTTTTTGTAGTTGTGTAGTATTTTCCGTAATCTGTTGTACCAAACGATTTTCTAACTGCGTATTATTTTCAGTCATTTGTTGTGTAAGGCGAGACTCTAGCTGTGATGTATTTTCAGCTATTTGCGTCATTTGCTGTGCCAGACGATTTTCTGTTTGCACTGCATTTTCTGTATTTTCAGCTATTTGCTGTGCCAGACGATTTTCTATTTGCTTAATAGCCACTAACAGCAAGTTCATGTCCACACTTGATGATGTTCGTTGTTCTTCTACTTTTTCTTCTACCTTTGTAGAAGTTTCTGGCCCAACAAATTCGAACTCGTCCACATTAATTCCATCCGCTTCCATTGCTTCACGTAATCGTGCCTGCAGATCCGCCTTTTGCCCACTTATCGGCAAATTACGCTCCTCCAGTTCCTTTTTTAATTGCTGAATTCTCAATTCTCCGAATTTAACCATCTTGAATTTGGATTATTTGACAATCCCACTTCTGACACCAATTGTTACGAATTTACTCTTGCTAGTTTACTTTGTTAGGTTCGTATCTCTGGATTGACAAATAAAATCAACACTGTTTAATTTAATTCAACAACTCTTTATTTCACAACTCGTCTACACTATAGCAGTTTACTCTTAGCACTGATTGATTACGTTGGCGCTGCCACGGCTTATATAGCCACGCACTTCTCGCTGATGCCGACGTGTCCTTCTAGAATATCGCGTCTGGAAATTACCAGAACATACGGCTATAGCCACGCACTTCTCGCTGATGCCGACGTGTCCTTCTAGAATATCGCGTCTGGAAATTACCAGAACATACGGCTATACGGCGCCAGACGCAAGCAGACAGTCGCGGCGCCAGACTCAGCAATTGTTTAACTAGACGAGCAGACAGTGTGGCGCCAGATGTCTACAACAAGACAAATGCTATTCCATATACCTACAGCTATTGTTCATAATCAGGGATGCATATAGTAATACAAATACAACTTAATACTACTTTTTGTAACAATACTATTACTCTACTACTACCATACCACTAAAAAAAATATAGAATTTTTGTAAAGCAACTTGTGTTAGTTTACAAAAAAATGGATCATAAAGCATTTCGTGTCTTAAGGGGGTATTCTTCTAGAATTTTGAAAAATTGGATTTTTTTCATGTATTTAAAGTCTAGACCCTTAAGAACATATCCTCACTTTTTTAAACGCGTTTTTCTCGAAACTACTTTTTTCCACACGGTACCGGCATTATCTCAAGTTCTATACAACCGATTTACTTGAAATTTTGTGTGAACCTTCTTTATATAATCCTTCATCCTTTATCTTTATATAATCCTTAATCCTTTGTTTTTAATATTTAAAAAAAATTCAGGAATTTCAAAAAAATGTGTAAAAAATGATTTTTATTTTCAGGCAGTCGCCATTTTTCAAAAGATTTTATTTTCTTGTTCCCTGAGGTAGGGACTATAACAGCATCCTTATTGATTAAGAATTTCTTTTGATTTGACCACCAGGAGAGTCAGGATCAAAGTCACCGGGGCGCGCCATTTTTTTACACCTGTCTCTCTCCCTCTAATTATTTTAATTTTTAATATTTTTTTTTAAAACTTTTTTCTGTTTTCTTAAGATATCAATAAAAACACCATAAAAAAATGGATAGTAAAAATATTATTGGTTTTGGATTGGATTGGATTAAGCATTGCTTTTTGCGGGAATAAGGGAAAACAATTTTGGACCGTTTTAAATTTACAAAAAAAAACAGCGAAAGCAAAGTTGTAGACCTAATATATAAGTATTTAAATAATCAGGATGACGAGAAAAGTTGAAATCCGGTTGATTGTCTGTCTATCCGTCCATTCGTGCAAGCTGTAACTTGAGTAAAAATTTAGATATTTTGATGAAACTTGGTATATAGTTTTGACAATTACAAATTTCGCTATTTGGTTGGTTTTATCAGTTAATCGTCGATTCTATTTTAATTTGGCATTCATTTTCGCCACACGGTCCTCTACTCAAGAATGATCGTCTCGATTAGATATATTTGTGATACCAAACGTTGCCAGCCGTTCCAATTGAAATACTTTCATTTTATTCCTAGATCTTCCACTGCTATGGTCCTTCTCAACTATATTTTAATTTGGGAGACATCCTTTTCTTTCGTTGTGGGGTACATAACAATACGCAATCTCCTTCCCTTAAACTCTCAGAGTTCTGCCATGTAATATTTTGCTTTAATTTTTTCTTCTTTATCGGCGTAGACACCGTTTATGAGGTTACAGCAGAGTTTTCAAAAGTGCGCCAGTCGTTCTTCCTCTTCGCTGTTTAGCGCCAATTTGAATTTCCAAGTGTAGCCTTCTTCACCTGGTCTTTCCTCTACCTTTGCTTTCCCCGGCCGGTACTGTGTCGAATACTTTCAGGTTTGGAGGCTTTTCATCGAAAGACATGACCTAGCCAGCTTAACCGCTTTTGCTTAATTCACTCAACTATGTCAATGTCGTCGTATATCTCATACAGCTCATTGTTCCATCGAATTGGAAATTCGCAGTGACCAATCTTCCATAGAAACATTCTCTCGAAAACTCGTAACGTCGACTCATCAAATGTTGTCATCGTCCATACCTCTACACCTTATGGCAAGTCTGGAATAAAGAGTGACTTTTATATTTTGGTCTTTGTTCGTCGAGAGAGAACTTTACTTTTCAATTGCCTACTCAATTTGAAGTAGCACCTGTTGTCAAGAGTTATTCTGCGTTGGATTTCGATTTCGACATTTAACCAGTTTATACTGGTTCCTAGATAGAGGAGATTGTCTACGACTTCGAAGTTATGAACATCAACAGTGACGTGGGAACCTAATCGCCATAGCGACTATTTTACACTCCTATAAAAGATTGTACCTGTTCGATTAAGATCTCGAAGTCGAATTCTTTTCTCCACCAACAGATTTACAAAGTCGTATGATAGGAAGTCGCCTTGTCTGAAAGCACGTTTGGTATCGAACGGCTCGGAGAAGTCCTTCCCGATCCCGATGGGGGTTGTGGTATTACTCAACGTCACAGCCATATTAGTTTTGCGGGGATACCGAATTCAGACAAAGCTACAGAAGGATATCTCCTTTTCGGGCTTTCAAAAGTAGCTTCAAAATCGACAAAGAGGAAGTATAGCTGGTTAGTTGTTAATTTTTCAGGCCTAGAGCCACACTGATAAGGTCCAATTAGTTTGTTGACGATGGACTCTAACCTTTAACATTATATGCGATGTTGAGGAGACTTATCCCACGGTAATTGGCACAGATTCTGAGGCCTCACATTTTGTGGACAAGGCAGAGCATATCCTTATCAGTTCATCGCCGCCGTGTTTAAATAACTAGACCGGCAATCCATTAGCCCCTCCCGCTTTGTTATTTTTCAGACGGGTAATAGCTATTCAAACTTCCTCATTACCGGGCAATGGAATGTCCGCTCTATACTCCCATCGATACATGGGGAATCGGGTTCACCATCTCATGGTGTTATTGTTTCACTGCCATTGAGTAAGCTGGAGAAGTGTTCCCTCCATAATTTTAGCATGCTTTGGGCATCAGTCACTAGATGAGTACTGGAGGTTCTACAAAAGCATGCTCCGGTTTTGAAACCTTCTGTTAGTCGTCGCATCTTTTTGTAGAATTGTAGAATTTTCGATCATTACTCTGTCAGCCATCTTGTCAAGTTAATCATTCCACGCATTTCAGCCTCTCTCTTTTTCTGTTCCTTGTGTTTGTTGACTTGCGTTTTTTGCTGCACAGAAGCGGGTGCGAGTCTTGGCTACAACAAAACAGTGGTACGAATAGATCTTAGGATCTCGGAGCGTTCGCACATCTAAAGCACTGGAGACGTGTCTTCCGTCTATCACAACATGATCGACCTGGCTGATAGCTTTTCGATCCGGAGACCGCCATGTCGCTGATGAATTTTTGTTGTTGGAATCTAGTAGTACAGATAACCACATTTCGTGTCACGACGAAGTCGATCAGCTTCAACCCATGTTGCCAGAACGTTGTCAAACACGATTTTTTAGGTGCTGTCTAAGATCATAGAAGACATCTTCTGTCACATCGCCCTTCTCTTCCGAAGAGGCGTGGGCGCAAGTCCGCCATACCTTGAAGAGCTTCGTTTTGATGCGGATTGTCAGTACGGAGTCTCTCCCTCCACGAATCCTACACCAAATGTTCGCTCCTTTCTATGGCCACTGTAATAAATTCCACAAGGACCTACTCGCCTCAGTCCTTGCCCGTTCATCACATTTCTTGAACGGCGGGGACATCAACTAGATAGGAAGCCACACCTATATCAATCTCTCATCTTGTCTTGTAGGATTCTGTTTGATTCCTTAGCATTGGTTCCTCCGTTGGCGTTAATTCCATACTTAGAATCAATCGATAACCGAAGATCCTTACCAAAAATTATTGGCTGCAACCAGCCAAATAAAACCTTTGATTTAGTTTCCCAAAGGTTCTCTTCCCATCTACTTGGATCGTTGTGCACCTCAGTGAAAAATTCAGGACAGCCATAAGTGCTCATCCTTTCGACGTTTTTCAATACATGGGCAAACAGCCACACACCAACAATTTTAACCTGCTCTGCTCTGCCCAATGTAGTTTTCCGATTGAGCTTTCAGCTTACATTGTGGGACTCTACCGACTGTAAGAACATCTGGACTGGTATATATTTCTCCTGCTCTCCCGACTACTGTGTTGATATATGAGTCCCAACGATGCTGTATCAGTTCATGTATCACAACAATGGTTCGCTCGCTTCCGTTCTGGGAATTTCGAAATTTCGATTTACACAGATGGAATCTCTAGCAGAAAATAGCAAAAAGTGGTCGACCAAAATGATACATTTTTTTTATTTATTTACTACTTATACTGGTATAAGAAAAAACAGGTTGAAGTTTGATTAAAAATACGAAAAGACTTTTTCGACTACCCAATAGTTTGGTTGGTTCCAGCACTTTGACGTAGATGCTATTTGTTCCAGTAATCGTGTTCGTCAAAATATAAAAGTATTAAGTTTTAAAACCTATATATATATTAGAATTAGAATTATTAATTGAGGTAATGCACCGCGACCTAGGGTCTATTGTGCCCTCTCCTATATCACATGACCTCACAGAGCCCCAGCAGCCTGAACAGTTCCAGCAGTTTGCCGGGCTCAAGCGAGGTGATGTGATCCCTGCTGATATACGCGGAATCCAGGGCCTGAAGCCTTTTCCTACAGATTGCTGTGCAATCCTGGATAAAGTGTGCTGGTGTCTCCTGTTCCAGGTCGCAGAACCGGCAGTTGGCACAGGAGGCCATGCCCATGTTGGACAGGTACTTCCTGAGCTTACAGTGCCCTGTGTATATTGCGACGAGGAGACGGAATTTCTCACGGGGTAGGTTAATTAATTCTTTAAACCTGGAGAGATTATACCCTCCCCGGAGTAGCTTAGCGTGGCGCATACCTGCTGCCTGCCGCCAGCGCCGCTCTCTTTCCTCCGTGCGGAGCAGCTTAAGAGTGTGGGGTCCTACCGTTATATATGGCTCTGGTCCCAACATCTTGGATGCTGCCGCCGTGCGGGCCAGCTCGTCGGCCTTCTCATTACCTTCTACTCCCTTGTGCCCTTGTACCCAGATTAGGTGTGCCCGATTGCACAGGGACAGGCGGTTTAGCCTTTAGCTTTAGCTTTAGTGCCGCTTGACTATCACTGAGAATAGCTATGCGCTGGTTGCGATAGTTGCAGCTGAGGTTGACTTCCGCGCACTGACTGATGGCAAAAACTTCAGCCTGGAAGATACTTGGGAAGCAGCCCATAGGTATGGATAGCTTAGTACGCGGTCCCGCAATACCTGCCCCAATACCTTCCGGTGTTTTTGAGCCATCAGTGTACCACTTAATGGTACTGTCTTCCAGCAGCTTTCCAGAGTGGAATTATTTCACTCCATCTTGCTGCCTAGAGTTAATATAAAATTCTTTTTGAGATTTATTTTCTTAGTTGTGCCATCTCGCGGGAGGAGGGCTAGCGGTGTGCTTTCCGCTAGGGCGTCCATCTGTTTAGAGGACATGATCTTCCCTCTTCCACAGCCTTCTGCTGACATTAGCAGAATGGTGTGCTTTGCTGCTATCTTGATCACCTGATGAAGCGGTGTGAGCTCTAGCAAGACTTCCAGTGCCACCGTGGGACATGTGCGCATTGCCCCCGAAGCACAGACACATGCAAGTCTTTGCAGCTTGGACAGTCTTCCTATCACCGAAGACTGCGCAGCTTTGGTGGCCCAGGCAACCGCTCCATAGGTGACGATAGGCCTTACTATCATGGTATACAGCCATCTGATGATGCTTGGCTTGCATCCCCATGATCTGCCGGCCAGGCGTCTACAAATCATAAGCGCTCTAGTTGCCTTGGATAAATTTAAGTCCAAATGCCTATTCCATTTTAAATGTGAGTCTAAGGTGAGGCCAAGGAATTTGACCTTCTTAGACATTTCCGCCTCTGTGCCTCCGATTGTAAGGGATCTCAGGCCCGGAAGAGATCTCCGCTTAGTGAATGGGATCACGGTGGTCTTTGCTGGGTTGATGTTAAGCCCTACCGTGTTGCACCATCCTTTTGCCAAGTTTAGGCCCCTTTGAACAATATCACGGAGAGTGTTCACAAATCTGCCTCTCGCCATTATGACGATGTCGTCCGCGTACCCTAGGCAGCGGATTCCATTGCTTGTGAGTAGCTCGAGTAATTCGTGCCGGGGAGTGCCGTGGCTGTTTCTCCCGGAAAATATGCTGACGCAAGGACGAAGTCCGATCCTTCTTTGTCCTTTATCTGCACGGCCACCAGATCTTGCGTTAGAAACTCTCAAATACAGAAAAAGTCTACATCGGCTCTAACGACTAAACAGGAACGGGGTCTCTCGCTGGAGAGATCCCAGATTACCTTGCTCTTTCTTGTGTTGAGGCCTCTTACCTCTTCTCTGAACACCCAAGGCTCCTGGATTAGGAGGATGCCCAGGTTATCCGAAATGAACCTCTTCACGATGACCGCCGAGGCTGCCGATGCGTGATGGAGGTTCACCTGAGCCACCTCTATGCCGGTACTGGAGATTATAGTGCGGGTTCGACGAGAGACAGGTCCTCGTCTTCAATCTCTCCATCGACCTGCATCTCCAGCCCTTCCAGGAGCTCTTGGGTGGACGGCAACATGCTTTCCTGCACTATGGGGATCTCGTTTCCGCTGTTCACGACCGCGGCGGTGGTCGCAACCTGCCCAGCCGAGATTTGGTCGTTGGGGGACTCGTCTTGCTCATTCGAAACCACGGCGGCAGACGCTTCATGCGCAGCTGGGCGGTTACGCGTGGAGCTGGTGCTGCGGTCGTCCCCGTTGGCGGTTCTTGGCTCGTGGTCGTAGCCTTGGGCCTCCATGGCCTCATCACAATCTTGCCGAAGCGGAAGTTCAACCTGTGCTTTTGCCTTTTGCTTAATATACTTGTACGATACGTCGTTCATCGTAATGTTGAGGTTCCATGAGGAACCTTCAACACTGCTTGCTACGACCTTCCACGCCGAGGTACTTAAACCTTCGTTCTGGTTTCTCACCAGATTGAGCGCGAAGTCGTAGCTCTTGTCAGCACTCCTGGGAAAGAACGCCACCATACTGTGCAGTTGCGGTATTTCCTCTCCTCTTCTGACACACAGGGCCGGTCCCTCCCAACCCTCTAGCCTCGGCGTGATATTCTTCAGCCAGGTGGCCGACTTTTCATCCTGGCAGTCGACCAGCATCATGCCGCCCTTGAAGACAATGCCATTAAAGGCGCCGGTATAGCCGACGCCAATAGTTATGGCATTAACTAGGCAGTCTTGGAGAGCCGTCAGCTGTTCAGACCCTAGTGCCACCGCAGGGTAGTTGTTGGGCAACACTGCCATCCGTATGCTGCTGACAGCCTTGCGGCTCGTGGTCTTCATCGGCTGCTGGTTGGGGTTGGGGCGTTTTCCACTGGCTCCCTGTGGTCCGTCTTCCCGTATTCTCTTGGGCATTGGTGGCTCCTGGGGTGTTATCTGGACGCTCTTCCGTTTCTCCATCCGACTGGGTTCCTCTTGGGGTGCTGGCCTTGCTTCGATTCGTCCCTCCGATAGGGCTGCTTGAGCTCGAACCGCCATTGGCACCTACACGTCGTGTATTGCTTGGAGAGGGGTTGTTCCCACTGCTCCTATTCAGAGCCCGCTTCTCGGCTGACTCCGGCGTCATGCCGTCTTCAAGGAACCTCAGGTACCACTTGAGAGTGGCTCCGCTCATTCCAGCTCTGCGTGGGTCGTCATGACATCCTGGCCGTCCTGGCTCCGGGGTACATGGAACGTTCCCTCGTTGTCGTCTCCTTTTCCGTTCTCCCCTTGATTCCACTTTCGTGAAACCACCCTCCTGTCTACAGTCGATCCTGCTCGAGGGGGTTGCGGGGGCAGCGCTTGCGCGATATACAGTGGTCACGGTTGACACACTACGCTGAGTACCGCTGCAGGAGGGCACTTCGTCGTCGTCACGTGCGTGCTCCTCAAAAAGTGCACGTTCTTCCGCCGACAAGGCATCCAGAAAGCTAGGCTTCCGTCTAGCTCCTGGGCTACTCTTGCTAGCGGCACTAGTGCTGCTGCTGCTGCTAGCTGTTGTTGTAGATGTTGTTGCTATTGTTGTTGTTGATTGTTGTTGTTGTTGTTGGATCATCTTTTTCTTACGACCGTTTGGCCCGTGTTGTGAGCCTCCCGGTCTAGTAATGGAAAGGGGAAGCTGAAAGTCCGCTGCGCCAGAGCCCCTTGACGCAGTAAGGCCACCGTTACTTCCCAAGGCGGCCCGGTGTTGGGAAGGCTCCGTACGAATACAGCCGAATTTTCCTCCTGGCTGCAAATCATCCAATGGGCACGGGTCGCATAACACCCTGGATTAGGAGGTGGTAGCTCTTGGTCGCCGCGCTCATGCAGCTTCTGCCAGCCCTCAGGAGAGATGCTATGCGGCATCTCCCTTGGTGGTTGGGAGATGCTGTGCTGTGATGCGGTTTAAGCCCCTGCACCACGACAAGGTGCCTACCATTCGCAGAGGATATATATATACACATACAATAATAACACATAATTAAACGCATCGTTTTAACTATAAAAACATAAATATGTTTCACTTCCATAGGCTTAATTTATATATAAAAATTACTTGTCACGTTGTTCCGCGTGAAGCAACTTAGAAGATGATAGTCAAAACAATTCATAAATAACAAATTCATTGAAAGCTGTAATAAATGGACGCTTTATTAAGCGGACAACTCTAATAACTGGACAGAAAGGCTGGTTCGTCAAAGTCTGTTTATGGGAAATTTAACAGTATAGGGATATTCTCTTGCTCTTGCAAAACCCTTGCACGGTGCAAGAATTGAATATGTTTCCTTTTGGTGCACCGGCGCAACAACAAACACACGCAGAAAATTATTTGCAATGGCTGTAAAATATGTCAGACCAAAACCAGTGGCGGATACACGGAGGGGGAAATTAGGGAAATTTGCCCCTCCCTTGGAACCGCAGATAAAAAATTAAAATACAACAGTGACACTCTTCTCACCAAATACACTATGGAAATCTATCATAAATTGGATTATATGACCTGTCTAAACGCCTATGGGACAAATATCGCCTGATTGTAACGTTATTTCTTCTTATTTTCTGTATGTGCATACATATTGTATGTTAGCGACGCTGACTGATGCCTACTGTACATATGCACACCGCTTGCATATGCTCTATTCCCAGAATCCTAATAGTTTTTGTACATATCCTCACCGCTAGCATATACTCTATTCCCGGAATCCTAATAGTTTTTGTACATGTGCTTAAAGGCTAGCTAGCCAGTCAAAAACGCTACTCCCTTCCTTCCTTTTCCTTCCTTATCGGCAAAATGTGTGCACAGTGAAAAACGTGGCAAAAACGCAGAAATCAGCCATCTTTGCTTTTCAATTACAATTTTTTACGATATAAAATATCAAAACTGAAAACAAACTATTAAAAATAGTTTATATATTTATAAATAATAGCATTCGTCTCTGATTTTGAGTTATTTTAAGAAAATTTCAAACATATTGAACAGATTAAATTATAAAAGTTGATAATTACTGCAGTATGTCGATATTGGCAACACTGCGTTGAGAGAGCAATCAGCTGCCACGTTTGCTGCAGCAAAAATCCAAATGATACGGATTCTCACGTTATCCCACGTCAAAGAGAGAAGGGAGTTGTGTTTTTCACTGTTCAGTTACATTGCGCGCCCATAAGATAGGTCGTGCCAGCTGACTCGGGCCACGATTCTGCGTTTTTGACTGGCTAGCCTTTTACTGAACAAGCAGGCATATAATTGCCGCTTCTTGCGGATTTGAGTTAATGTTAAAAATAATGTCGTGACGATAAGTCATATCAAAATTCAGTTCCTCTTGTTTGATTTGGAATCTTATACTGTAACATAGTCGTGTTCAATAACAAAGTCGTGTTCAATAACAAAGTCGTGTTTATCCTACACACGACATCACATCTATATAGCAACTATAAGTTGCCCATTTCATTTTCGTCAATTTCTGTGAAGTTATACATACATTATTCTGGAAAATAAAGTGCCCAATTTTGAATATCTAAAATGGTAAGTATCAATGTTGTTTCGATTTTACTGTTCATTTTTGTGCCTGGTGAAATTTCACTGACATTCAAACGAGTGTTTACGTTAAAATTGAGGTTAGGTTTGATTATTCAAGAATAGTAGTAGCCAATTTTGCATATAGAACCCGTATTTTAACTTGCCCTCGTCCTCGGAACCCGGCGATTCCCGACGATAACAGCTGGTCCGGAAACGCCTGGAAATCAGGCACGGAAATTTTCCCGGCTCTGTCGGGAAATGTTCCCGATTTTTATTCACATTTTGTAGAAAAAAAAAATATTCGGCCGGGTTCGAACCCTAGGCTGCGCAAGTGACCTGCCAGCTTAACCACTACGCCACGGGCGACTTTGAAATGTCGATCTCAAATATGATAGACCTTCGCTAAGCTGTTAAACCGGTTTTGTGTTCCGTAACAAACTTCAGGAATCTTTATATAGAATCAGAATTTTGAAAAAAAGTCGAATAAGGTGCAAAATTTCAGAAAACCTTTTTTTTTCGAATGCTGTGCAGTTTTTCTTAGCAGCTTCACTTTAAAAAAATATAAATGTCATTTCATATTAAATTTACTACCAAGGATATTTGGAGAATATGATTAGTGAAAGTTTTTCTGGCATTTTTGGGAGCATAAAAAGCGACAAGTATATTATTATTTTTAGAACGATACAATATTGGTATTTTTCTTCTTTATTCAATTGGTTACTTGATTTTATATTCATAATTCCTCTCTTGAAGTCATCTCGACAAAAGTCCATCTCGGCCTACTTTGCACCTGCGAAAAAAAAACTAGATGAAGATTTTGCGACACTACATCGAGAAGAAAACGAGGTTCCTCGTGCAGTGACGCACAGTCCACCTAAACATGATGAAGGAATGGACAATTCGGGCAGCGAAACACCGTCTTCGTCTAAAAACTCCGTCATTGCGCAAATTTCTACCATTGCTGTAAACATTTCCAATGATGTTGGTAATTTCGTGGGACAAAAAATTGACGATCACGTGAAACAAATTTTGCTAGAAAATCCTTGGACTCCTCCATAAAATTGTACTTTCCCATTTTCGTCGAGAGTTGTTTCTGGCAAAGAAATAAGACACTACGTCTCTTCCAAACACTTGGATTCTCATGCAGAGTGGCTCGTACTATCTGACGTGGGAAAAGGGCTATTCTGCAAATATTGCCCATGGTTTACGCCTCGAAATCAAGGAGGTTATCGGGGAAATACTCCGCTTGGGGTACTTGTCACGCAGCCGTTGACTGATTTCAAAAATTTGGTTAGGATCAAGAGTGTGTTAGAAATTCATTCTCAAAATATGTACCATAAGAATGCAATGGCAACGGGGAAGGACGGGGAAGGACAATCCACAATGAAGCGTCCGTAAACTTCTCGACGAAAAACATCTTTCGCAAACGCAAGAGAACAGAAAACAACTCATCCCCATTGCGAAAACGGTAATTTTTTGCGGAAAGCAGAACATCCCACTTCGTGGGCATAGAGATGACGGAGATATACAAAAAAAATAAAACGCCATGCAAAACGAAGGAAATTTCAGGGCTTTGCTGAGATTCAGAATCGATTCAGGTGACACAAGTCTGGAGCATCACCTTGGGAGCACATCTTCAAGAGCGACCTATACCAGTAAAACGATTCAGAACCAACTAATTGAATGCTGCAGGGCAGAGATACTGGACAAAATTTTGCAACGAGTGGCTCGTGCTGAGTTTTACACGATTGTTTTCGATGAATCTCCAGATCTGTCGGGAAAGCTCAGGTAATACTTTCATTCTGCCAATTATTACGTAGAAGTAGAATTTCCGTAAAAATATAATAATTGATGCCTATTGTCTGAACTATCGGATAATGGTTGTTCCCAAGAAAATAAACAGAAATTTACAGAAGAATAATGTTTCTCGTTGTACTCAGATACGTCGATTTTTCTTCTGGCGAAGCATGTAAGTTAACAGTAGTTAACGCACTGAAACGCTCATGCTGCCAAAAATTGCAAAGTATGCAGTCTGCATCGTTCGCTTCATGCGCGATCAAATTAAAATGTTTGGTCAGCTGTAGTAATTCGATCAGCTCGATGCATGAGCATGGCACATGAGCGTGGGAAGTGCCTATGCAAGCAATAACGTCGAGCAAACGGCAGCAGCGACGGCAAAGATAGGAGGTTAGCAATAAGCTTACAAATAATGAAACAAATCAGTTTTAGTACGAAACTCAACGTGTTAGTATCATTCTCAAAAATAACTTAACTCTGGATAGTCGACAACACCGTCGCTATCCCAAAGGAGTAATAACAAGAAGATCAAAAATAACTAGTGTGAATATCATCTTCAAGAATAACTTAACTCTGGATAGTCGACAACACCGTCGCTATCCCAAAGGAGTAATAACAAGAAGATTAAAAATAACTTGCGCCCAACCAGAATAAAACCCACGCCGGAAGGAACACCACCTGGAGGCAGAGGAATCAAGACACCTTCTAGAGAAAACCCACGCAGGAAGGAACACCACCTGGAGGCAGAGGAATCAAGACACCTTCTAGAGGAATTGAGACACCAACCGACAAATAATGTAAGTGAAACTTTTTTTCCCTCCGCCTTCTGTTTACATAATCATATCAGTGAATGATTTGACAATTAAGTGTGGTTAGTGTGATTGCAATAAACAATCGGTCTGGAAAAATAAGTGAACGGGCGACAAAATTTATATCAAGCAACTGCATAAACTGCCAGTTAAGATACGTACTAGATACATATTTGCAATAAACAGGATTGCACTTTGTTCCCCATTTTTGTTTTTTTTGTGCACTTACGTCCGCTACCCGTTCGTGCCATCTTAACTACCTTGCATGAGCAAGCTTGACACTAGTGAACTGTTGGATAGACTTGACAACCAACTCTTGACAAGTAAACGTTTCAGGCGCGAACAAGACATGAACGAACAACAACTGCAGGGCATTATCAATGCGGCCGTTAGCGCCGCACTACAAGTTCAAAGGAAAGACTTTGAAACCAAGCTAGAGCAGCTTACAAACCGGTTTCAGGCCACAACTGTGGCAGCTGCTGACATTAAGACATATGAACCAATAAAGATCATAGACGGGGTAGAATGTCATGAGGGTCTGGATGCAGTTAAATCACTTCCAGAGTTCGATGGCTCACAGGAGCAATATGTCTCCTGGCGGCAGGCAGCTATGGCCGCGTATGATATATTTAAAACCTATGTGGGTAGTTCAAAACACTACCAAGCAGTCCTCATAATTCGCAACAGAATTAGGGGATCGGCTGATGCAGTTTTAGCATCATTCAGCACGGTCCTTAATTTCGACGCTATCATTAGCTGTTTAGATTTTACATACTCAGACAAGCGACCATTGCATCTGCTCGAACAAGAGCTAGCAACGCTAAGGCAAGGACAGTTGACTATTATTCAATTTTATGAGGAGGTTGAGAAAAAACTCACACTTCTCACAAATAAAACTACAATGACCTTTGATACTGACCAGGCACGGTATATGAACGACAAGCATAGGACCGATGCGCTGCGCGTATTCGTCTCTGGGTTAAGGAGAAACCTCACGGATGTTCTTTTTGCAGCCCAGCCCAAAGATTTGCCCTCGGCTCTTGCAATGGCCCAGGAGATAGAAGGAAATCATGATAGACACGCATTTGCGGCCCAGTTTGCAAGATCGTTGGAGGAAAAAAACCTCAGGCAACATCAAAATCGATCTTATCAGAAGCAGTCCGACATTCAGTACAGGACTGGAAAAAAACCTTATTTCACCAGGGAGCAAGGAGCTCGCCCTCCAAGGCGCGACCAAGTTGAAAAAATGGAAGTCGACCCATCCTCGAGGTTCCGTCAGAGCACTAACTTTACAAACCAGAACAACCAAATTACCCATAACTCAAGCTTACCTATAGCACATCCCTCTGGCAACAGTCAACCACAAGGTGCGTTCAAGAGACCTGCGAATTCTCAAAGGACGTCGGACTACAGACGCCAGAGGATTAACCATTTGACAGAAGAAAGAGACGAAGCGTACGAAAAGCAATATGATCAAGCCGCTTATGATGCAGCGGCAGAAATAGAGGCTGAAAATGAAACTGAGTATGAAGAAGATGCGCTTAATTTTTTAGCGGAGAGTACCTGCTCCCGTTTATCCAACGAACAGAAGCAGGGAAATCGTTAAAATTCTTAATTGACACCGGGGCGTCAAAAAGTTATATTAAACCTAACATAAGCCCTTTATCCTCTGTCCCAGTACAGACCCCGTTTGTGGTTAAATCAATTCACGGATTTAACAGAATTGGGAGCAAAAGCTTCATTATGATGTTTGGCATAAATAGCCCTTTTTTTCATTTACCCGGTCTCACAACTTTTGACGGCATAATTGGACTCGACCTATTGACACAGGCGGAAGCAACTATTGATCTCGCGTCAGAACTGATCCACTTTAAGGGAGGATCTGAAACTTTGAGATTCCACAAATGTGCTCAAGTCAATTTCACAAAAATTGAAGACATAGAATTTCCAGCTAACGTCCGTGCAGATTTTCTACAAATGATGACAAAGCATTTGAAGGCATTTGCCGACTCGAGCAAGTTACTCCCGTTTAATACCAATGTTGTTGCCACCATTCGCACGGAGGATAATGAGCCAGTCTACTCCAAAATGTACCCATTCCCCATGGGAGCTGCTGACTTTGTGAGCCAAGAAATCAAGGATCTACTTAAAAATGGCATCATTCGACCATCTAGGTCTCCATATAACAACCCCATATGGGTTGTCGGAAAAAAGGGCACAGACCTCACAGGAGCGCCTAATAAGCGGTTGGTGGTAGATTTCCGAAAATTAAACTCCAAAACCATCGCGGACAAGTACCCAATGCCGAGTATCAGTATGATACTTTCAAACCTGGGAAAGGCCAAGTATTTCACCACCCTGGACTTGAAATCTGAATACCATCAAATTATGTTAGCAGAACACGATAGGGAAAAGACTTCCTTTTCAGTAAATGGAGAAAAGTATGAATTCTGCCGTTTGCCCTTTGGGCTAAAAAATGCTTCTAGCATTTTCCAGATGTTCTGCGTGATAGGATTGGTAAAACCTGCTATGTTTACGTCGATGACGTTATTGTGTTTTCCGAAAACGAAGAGGACCACATACACCATGTTGGACAAGTTCTAAAGAGCCTTTATGATGCCAATATGAGGGTCTCAAAGGAGAAATCACAGTTTTTTAAAGAAAGTGTAGAGTTTCTGGGATTTATTGTTACGAAAGAGGGGACAAAAACCAGCCCAGACAAGGTCAGAGCAATCAGAGACTTTAAGCAACCAAGCAACTTGTTCGAGCTGAGATCCTTTATTGGTCTGGCGAGTTACTATAGGTGCTTTATAAAGGACTTTGCAGCAATAGCAAGGCCCTTAACAAGCTTATTAAAAGGTGAGAGCGGAAGAGTTAGCAAGTTCCGTTCAAAAAACATCCCGGTATCCTTTGATGAAATCCAGACGACTGCGTTTGATAAGCTTAGAAATATTCTTGCTTCCGAAGATGTTATTCTTCATTACCCAGATTTTTCAAAACCATTCGATTTGACTACTGATGCCTCCTCAAGTGGCATAGGTGCAGTACTATCTTAGGGAAATAGACCCATAACAACGATTTAGAGGACGCTGAAGGATAGGGAGATAAACTACACGACAAACGAAAAGGAACTATTAGCTATCGTTTGGGCCTTGGACAGCCTCCGGCACTACCTCTACGGTAAGAGTGACATACGAATCTATACAGATCATCAGCCTCTAGTTTTCGCGGTCTCGGATAGGAACCCAAATTCCAAGATAAAACGTTGGAAAGCGCGAATTGAGAGTGGCGCAAAGGTATTTTACAAACCTGGGAAAGAAAACTACGTTGCAGACGCATTATCGTTTACAGGAATCAGTACAGTCCAATGCAGCGACAGCACACAGTGAAGTATCTTTAACTCATGTGATTGAGACTATCGATAAGTCCCTGAATTGCTTCAGGAATCAGATAGTTATAGAAGAGTCTTCTACCCCCACAAAACGGACATTTATCTTGTTTGGCACAAAGACTCGTCATCAGATCATCTTTAACGACTGGCTTAAATTGCTAGCAGAAGTCGTAAAGCCGGACGTAGTAAATGCTTTACACTGCGACCTGCACGTTTTGGCACACATTCAGGATGACTTGGTCAGAGTTATCCCTGCCACCAAATTCTGGCACTGCAAGAACATGGTAATAGATGTTGTTAACAAAGACGAGCAAAAGGAGATAGTAATGATGGAGCATAATAGGGCACATAGAGCCGCCCAGGAGAATATAAAGCAGATCCTACTCGATTACTATTTCCCGAAAATGGGAAAAATTGCGTCAGAAATTGTTGTAAACTGCAAAGTGTGTGGAAAGGCGAAGTATGATAGGCACCCAAAGAAGCAAGAAATGGGTGTTACGCCTATACCTTCCCGTGTAGGAGAATTGATCCATATTGACATCTTTTCAACTGCAGGAAAACACTTTTTAACTGCCATAGACAAATTCTCCAAGTTTGCCTTAGTTCAGCCAGTGGCGTCACGCACTATCGCAGACGTAAAAGCGGGCATTTTGCAAATCATTAACATTTCCCCGAAAATAGAAACTGTGTACTGTGACAACGAACCTTCATTTAATTCAGATACAATTCGATCATTGCTGAAAAGCCAATACGACATCAATATAGTAAATGCGCCACCGTTACACAGTACGTCAAACGGGCAAGTGGAAAGATTCCACAGCACCCTCGTGGAAATCGCCAGATGTCTAAAACTGCAAAGGCAGATACAAGACGTAGTTGAACTCTTTCTTCAGGCCGCCGTGGAATATAATAGAACGTTCCATTCAGTGACGGGCATGAAGCCGATTGAGGTTATCCATGCCAATTTACGCATTTTCCCGGATATTGCTGCCAGACTAGAGAAAGCCAAACAAGAACAACTGGAGCGGAGTAATACCCACCGCCAAAATAGAATCTTCGAAGTTGGAGAAAAGGTCCTGGTAAGGTCCAACAAGAGACTAGGCGACAAGGTCACTCCACTGTACGTCGAGGAAAGGATAGACGCTGATCTAGGAACAACCGTTCTTATTAAAGGGAGGGTGGTCCACAAGGACAACCTCAAGTGAAACTCCTGACATAATACCTTTTTTTTCATTGTTTTTATTTTGAATTTCAGGCATACTCCCATCTTCGCACTTTTGACTTGGGCTGCGCTGACGACTTCCAAATTTACGGACTACTCGCACGCGGACTACATACCGATCCTGGACGGCACTGCAATAATTTGAAACGAGACGAGGTACATAAGGCATATATCAAATTTAACGGAATATGGACAATACATTCAAGAAACCACAGACTTGATTAGCGTCTTCCCACAATCACACATGAGGAAGATCCTAGAAGTAGACACCAGACATTTACTTACTTTATTAGGGACACTAGGAGTACACCATAGGCATGCTCGGAGCCTAAACTTTTTGGGGTCCGCCCTGAAGGTAATAGCCGGCACGCCTGACTTCAATGACTTACTACAAACAAGACTAACGGAGCAAGAGCTAATACAGTTCAACAATAGACAGATCGTCATTAATTCCAGAACTCAGGAACAGATTAACGCCCTCACGAATACGGTCAATAAAATTCTCAGTGTAAAAAAAAGGGAAGAAATAGATTCATCGCACCTCTATGAAACGCTGTTGGCTAGAAACAGAATTTTAACACTAGAGATTCAAAATTTAATAATTGCAATCACACTGGCTAAATTTAATGTAATAAACCCTGCTATTATTGATGCAGATGACTTGGAGGCGGTTATGAAGGAGAGTTTCACAGGAGTTACAATAACCCAATTGTTTAGCATAGCTAGAGTTAAGGTTTTAGCAAGCAAAGAAATTGTAACCTTTATTATCGGTTTTCCTAGACCTAAGTTATTATGTAAGAAGATTACTATTTTTCCCGTATCGCATGCTGGCCGTATATTGCATTTACCGGACAACATTATAGCTGACTGCGGAGGCAACATTACCGCTGTTATATCTTGTATTGATGCACCAATGGTAACGTTCTGTAAAGAAGCCGAAACTGAAACTTGCGCACAAAGCCTACACTCTGGCGCAGTAGCGCACTGTGCCACCAAGCCCAGCGACTTATCCCCCATTGTCGTCGTCGACGATGGTATAGTTTTGATAAACGATGCAATAGTTAAGGCTAGCATAGATAATGGCCCTGAAATATTTATTAATGGCACTTATCTTGTTACATTCGAACGCACCGCTTTTATCAATGGCACCAAATACGTTACCCTCAATGGATACCCGAAGAGACTTCCACAACAGTCTGCCTCAGCACGGATCAACATAACCTCCCATCATACCCTACTAAGCCTACCATTCCTCCACAAGCTAAGTGAAGTTAACTTGCGGCACATCGCTGAATTACGCATACGAACGATTGCTGCACCATTAGTAGCCGCAGGAATTTGTGCCACGATCGCTGTAACCCTTGCTGGATCAATCATCTTACTAAGGCGTAGGCGGCAAAGAGAAACTTCTATGGCGGTGCGTCAAGTGCTGGAAAGGTTGGGTATGGCCGAGGACGACCATGTTTTGGAAGAGGGAGTAGTTAACAGTAGTTAACGCACTGAAACGCTCATGCTGCCAAAAATTGCAAAGTATGCAGTCTGCATCGTTCGCTTCATGCGCGATCAAATTAAAATGTTTGGTCAGCTGTAGTAATTCGATCAGCTCGATGCATGAGCATGGCACATGAGCGTGGGAAGTTCCTATGCAAGCAATAACGTCGAGAAAACGGCAGCAGCGACGGCAAAGATAGGAGGTTAGCAACAAGCTTACAAATAATGAAACAAATCAGTTTTAGTACGAAACTCAACGTGTTAGTATCATTCTCAAAAATAACTTAACTCTGGATAGTCGACAACACCGTCGCTATCCCAAAGGAGTAATAACAAGAAGATCAAAAATAACTAGTGTGAATATCATCTTCAAGAATAACTTAACTCTGGATAGTCGACAACACCGTCGCTATCCCAAAGGAGTAATAACAAGAAGATTAAAAATAACTTGTATACGAGAAGACTTTGTATCTTTTTTGGACGCATTCGGTCAACTTTCGAAGAATACTCTCACGGAGGGCACAGAATCAGAACAAAGCGAGGATGAAGATGGATTAATAGCTTACAAGACTGCTGGAAAAAACGACCGAACTGATGAAGAATTGTCTTTAAGTGGATTTGCCATCGGGGGGATTGTTCTTGGAGACATGAAGAAAATGAATCTCCGAATGGAGAAATGCGCTTCGATATCGGAGCAGTCAACGAAATTCGGAAAGAAGCAAAAAATGCTGTCATGACTCCGTGTTTCTCGCACAAACTCAACAACTGTGTTTCAAAGTCAGTGAAAGTACGATTAATCGAAAACGTTGCCAGTGCCATACGAGAAGTCGACAAATTCTTCAAGAACTCATTTCCAAAACGTGTGACTTAGCAAAGATACTTGGTGAAATAATTGTCCAGTTGTGAGAAACTAGATGGGTAGAGAGGCACGGTGCTGTCCTTCAATTTGTTGCGAAGTTACCGTTGATCATCGAAGCTCTGTCAAAAATCAGTGAGTGGAAGAACAGAGAAACAGCAGGCAAAGCGAAAATTCTCATATCGGCTTTTTGCAAGTTATAATTTATCGTTGGGCTCTTCTGTCTCAGCGACATTCAATCGCTCACCCATTCGCTCAGCGTAGTTCTTCAAAAGGAAGCAATTGATTTGGCGAAGGCATCAAAAATGATTGGGGCGGAAGAAAAAAGAGGAAAAAAGTTGATGAAATATTCCGATTTATTCATTCAGAAGCCAAGAAAATGGCGGAAAAACTCGATGTTGACGAAGCGAAACCGAGAACATGTGGTCGACAAACGAAATGCGAAAATTACGAAATGAAAACTTGCGAAGATTACTACAGGGTCTCTGTCTACATAACTCTGTTGGATACCATCAAAGAAGATTTGGAAGCTCGTTTTTTACAAGAAGTTTTGGATGGTTACCAATTGAGTGTGTTGCTCCCAAAAAAGCAAGTCTTTTAAGAGAAAACGAAATCGATGATCTAATCGGATGCTTGATAGAAAGATTCGGGAATCTTCTGGATGATGAAAAAAGCGTACAAAAATTTAAATTCAAAAGTGAATTAAGCTACTGGCAATGTCACTGGCAGCAGCAACAAAAAATTGAAGGCAACGAAATTCCAACTTCTGCACTGGAAACATTAAGAAAATGTGATGTCGACATATTCCCAACAATCCACACCTATCTCCGAGTATTCTGTACCCTTCCCGTAACAAACGCGAGCTCTGAACGTTACTCTTATCTTCGCCGCATCAAAACATGACTTAGGACAACCATGCTTCAAGAAAGACTAGTTGGATTAGCGTTGCTTCATACGCATCATGACATCGAAAGATTCGCAAAACTTGGCAGTCATCGTTTTGCGTTGTGAAACACACAATGTAAAAGGATTTTTCAGTTTGAATTTTTAATAAAATGAGCCACTATAATGTCGTCGTGCAGCTGCCTCAATAACTGTGTCCTTAAGAATATGTGTATTTTAATATTTGACAAATGTCGCTCGCAGTCTGTCGCGCTCTACTTGTTCAGAGCGTAACTGTCAATTTATTGCCATTGCCGTTAATTAATTAAATAAATTATTTTAAAGTAATGATTTATAATTGAATATTTATGATAGTTATAAAAAAGTCGTACTTTAAATATTCATTAAATATACACTTTTTGCACTATTATTATTATTATTATTATACATATTCTATAATTAAATTTTTACCTTTTTGTATTTTATTTTGTTTCTTTTAATAGACGAAAATGTTGGCTCAACCGTTTAGGTGTTTCCGATGAAACCGATGAAACACCTAAACATATTTTTGCTTGTGGGCGGCATTTTTCGGCAAAAATGCGCCTTGAAAAGCGATTGCGTTCGGGGGCCGTTCCCGATATAAATTTAAAAGTTGACCCTACATTTGACGTCCGAAATTCTGAATTAAAAAATACAATTTTATCGGGTCAAGAAGATTTTGCTCCGCAAGTTGAAGTAGCTGTCTCAAATGCACAAAATGCATCGAGGCAGCTTTTTCCAAGTATTGAAAATGAGATTGAAGATGGAATTTTAGAGCCTCTTCCATTTTTTGAGGAGGATGTACCTTTTAATTTTGATAAGGCGCGCAAACAGGTAGGGGTCTGACCGCAGGTACAGAAAGGAAGAAGAAATTGAGGGAAGAGAATAGGGTTTTGAAAATAAAGTTCGATGAAAAAGAGCAGGAAAATAGAAGTTTAAAGGTCCAGTTAGTTGAAATGGCCGCAGAGTTAGAAAGATGTAGGGAACAGCTAAGGAGTAGCTCTTTGAGGGAACAGTCAGACACTCTTTCTTTAGTTTGTAGCAAAGTTCCTCCTCAGTTAGGTGCTTACATTAGGAATAGTTTTATAAATAGTAATCGCCGTACCCATAGCTTTGGGTGTATTTTTTCTATCGCCAGTTGCTTATCGGCATTTAAAGCACCAATTAGATTTTCCATCCGAAAGTACTTTGGAAAACTTTGTTACAGACTGGCCCCGTCTCCCAGGTTGCACCCAAAGTAGCATAAAATCGTTAGAGATTAGGAGTAGGGGATTCACTTTCGAACAAAAGTTCGTGTCGGTTTCATGTGATGAAATGTCACTGAAATATCAGTATGATAGGAAATTCGATAGGGTGATAGGTATTGAGTAGTAAAGCGGTGTCTACGCCAATTAAGATAGGTATTGAGGATTATGGCGATGAAAATCGCACTTCTAGATTAGCAACTACTGCAATGACTATAATGGTGCAAGGTATAGGTGGAGAGCCTTGGTCCCACCCATTGGCTTACTTTTTCGTAAAAGGTTCCTGCAAAGGGGATGTCCTCAAGAAATACATTTTTGAAGCCATTACCCAACTGCAAAATATAGGACTAATTCCTTGCCATTTTGTTTGCGACCAGGGCATCAATTTTCAGAATTTCTCTAATTTGTTAGGTGTTTCAGCGTCACGGCCTTTTTTTAATGTTAATGGCAAGGAAGTGTATTTTTTTTACGATAGCCCCCATTTGATAAAAAGTAGTCGTAACTGTTTACAAAATTTAAAAAAATACGGTTTTCTTTAAAAATTGTCGGGTAAATTGGTCGGATATTGTTCATTTTTATGAAACCGACTCTAAGTCGAGTTATCGGTGTGCGCATAAATTAACCGATGCTCATATTTATCCAAATACCTTCCAAAAAATGAAGGTTAAATTCGCGTCTCAAGTATTGAGTAATACGGTCGCTTCTGGTATGTTGTCCCTATATAGCTCGGGAGCCTTAAGCTCGAATAGTAGGAGCTTTATTAATACCGCGGAATTCGTTTCGTTTTTTAATAAATTATTTGATATTTTAAATAGCAGTTTCGTTGAGGCTGTTGTACCCACTAAAAAAGTGTTTGTAGGTTCCCCTAAACAGTTAGAGTTTTTAAATGAGGCAGAACAAGTTTTAAATACTATTCGCGTCGTAGACGATTTAGAAAGCAACACAACTAATAATTTTAGTTTTATAAAGGGGTGGGTGTTAAATATTAACAGTTTAAGACGATTGCGGCGATTTTTGTCACACTCAGGTTTTCCATACTTGAAGACGAGACAACTATGTCAGGGCAGTTTAGAACATTTTTTTGGGCAGATTCGAAGCAGAGGAGGTACTAGAGTAACGCCCAATATGTTCTCTAGTTTGTTTTGGAAATCGTGGGGCTTACGTTACGTAAACGTCGTAACAAAAGGAAATTGTGAGCTCCTTTTAGAACCTGATGCTACAGTAATTTCGGAACATAGTAATAATGTTCTACTTAATGTGTCTAATGATTCACTATTGAAAGACCTTTTTTGGCAGGTTTTTCAAGGTTTACCACTTCATGCGTCAAAATCAAATAGACAAATGCAACTTAGTCAAGCCGCCTGAGGATTTTATGGCATTTGTAAAAATTTTGGATACAAGATTTTTAGAAGAATTCGACAGTAATTGTCATAAAATAGGATTAGGAGATATTCTTTTTAATAAAATGAAAGATGTTAGGCCCTTTTTGTGTTGCGATAATTGTTTTAGCCCTTTTTAATAGAATTAGAATCTATTTTTTAACTAAATTTTTAGATGAAGACCTTTCTGTCCCTAATTTTAAAAATAAAATTTTGTGTGTTTCACACCTATAGGTTTCAATTTTTTTATTTTTTAGTGGTTACAATAAGCAAATAAAAAAGTAAAAATTTTGTAAACAGTTAGGATAAAGAGGCTCTAAAATAAGAAAGCAATTTTTTTTAAGGAAAATTAAAATTTGGGACGTAAATGAAGGCATTTGTATATATGTAAATAACTATATTATTGTGATATTTTTATATATTTTTTATATGAATTGTTATTGTTTTGTTTTAATCGTTATATGTATAATTTTATCGTTTTGTTTTTTTTTTCATTATACACTTGTTATTGTTATCGTTTTGTTGATTTATGTAAATAAATTTATTAATGGGTGATAAAGGCCTAAAGGGGAACCGAGCACCCAAAACTAACTTCGGTAACGCGCCGCTTTGCGTACCTCCTGGGTGGTGTGGAAAGTGCAATTGGGTATTTTAATTTAGATGCCCAAAAATTCTTATTTTGTTCGATCTGGCCACAAAGGAAAATGTTATAAAAAACGCTTATTTTGAGGCGCTCTCACACTGGAATAAGTTGGGCATCCCATTATCCCTGCAACGAACTTGCCTCTTTAAAATCCAAAATAAACTGCGCTTTTCGTTTTCTTCTTCTCGAAAAATTGGGTATTCGTCTTTCCCCAAGTTAACATTACAATATGTTTAGAATGTCGATAGTTGTTCTCTATCTTACTTACGTATTCTCCCATGCAATTGAAAATTGCAGAAAATGTAGCAGTGTTAGTGAACAGCTGAAAATGTTTCAATGTGTTTGTGCAATCTGTTACCTCCGTCTTGCAGGCAATATGTAAATGAGCTGTGTTGCCTCTTCGAAATTTTCCTAGAAATGAAAACTGCGCTATTAAACTGCTGAAGTGACAGCTTATTGCTTTCAATATATGTCATATTAATTTGTATTCCATATATTGCTTTCCATAAGCAATAAGGAGTCTCCACAGGCAATAGGCACGGCAATACAGTTATGCAAGACATACACACATCAATTAGTTGGTTGATTGAGTTGGTCTAGAAATTGCCCTTGTCGCTACACACGACACAACTTTTAATACAATTTTGAGGCCAACTTCATTTTGAATATTCACTTCGTTGCTTAAACATGAGCTCGGAAGTTGTTGCTTTACTTATTACATATGACGCTCTCTCTTCGACAGCCGTAATAAAATGGCAAAATCGTTTGAAATCGCACAACCAACCCAAACACTATTCAACTAACACAACCAACTTCACAAAATATCAAAAAATTTTGATTTTCATCCAACCAGTTGATTCAACTCATTCAACTGTCCCATATACGTAGCAATCAGTTGTTCAATTCGTTGAAGTTGATACAATAATTGATGTGTGTATGCCTTGCTTTAGTATAACAAAAATTTTATCCTGTCGAAAACGTTTTATTTTTTACGATCGGTGTGCGCACATTTGTGTTTCGTGTATGGCGTTGTGTCCGCACAAAATCTCATTTCTCTCGTGTCGCCGAACAGTAAAGTCGCGGACGAACAATGGCAAGTGTTAAGAGGGGAGCCTGCTTTAGAGGCTTCAAAAAATCGTTTTTTTTGGTAAGGAAAGAAGTAATTGATTCAAGCGAAAGTTCTAGGCTTTATAATTATTGAAATCGCACAACCAACCCAAACACTGTTCAACTAACACAACCAACTTCACAAAATATCAAAAAATTTTGATTTTCATCCAACCAGTTGATTCAACTCATTCAACTGCCCCATATACGTAGCAATCAGTTGTTCAATTCGTTGAAGTTGATACAATAATTGATGTGTGTATGCCTTGCTTTAGTATAACAAAAATTTTATCCTGTCGAAAACGTTTTATTTTTTACGATCGGTGTGCGCACATTTGTGTTTCGTGTATGGCGTTGTGTCCGCACAAAATCTCATTTCTCTCGTGTCGCCGAACAGTAAAGTCGCGGACGAACAATGGCAAGTGTTAAGAGGGGAGCCTGCTTTAGAGGCTTCAAAAAATCGTTTTTTTGGTAAGGAAAGAAGTAATTGATTCAAGCGAAAGTTCTAGGCTTTATAATTATATATTTGGACATCTTTCACAAATTTTTTGGATACGAAATATTTGATATTCTGCCTCTAGGAAGCAATTCGCATTTGCATTTTTCGGACGGCGTGTAGCATGCAGGTCGCAATTTCTATCGGAAACAAAAAGATCAAAGAAATTCATATTTTTCAATTATTTATCTTCTAGTTAAACTAAGAAAATTCGAAAGAAAAGTGTAAAATATTACAATTTTTTTTAATTGAAAAAAAGTGGTTTTTGACCGAAATATACTTTATGTTGTCTAAAAGTATGTTCAAACTTGATTTTTCTTTATTTTTTTTTAGCTTATATGGAAGATGATTTTATGCCATTGATAATAAACTTTGCCCCAATTCTATACGACGTTTAGTTTTTTTTTATCCTACCCGCCAATTAAGAATAATCGTAAAAATGAAAAACCTAGAAATCGAGCTTCAAAGTTATCGCTTTTCGCCCAAGCGCTCATATATCTGTTAGACGCTCGGTCACTACATCCTTTTTAGCTTCGACAATATTTCGAATTCCAATCTATAACTTTGGAGAAATATTGTTAGATAATTTTTAAAGAGATTTAAGCAAAAAAAATCGAATGTTTGGAGCTTCTAAAGCAGGCTCCCCCTTAATAAAGATTTCATATCAGAATTTATTGATCTTATTAAAAATTAAGTGGCAATTTAGCAAACGAAAAGTGATAAATATAACAACAAATTCGAAAAATAAAAGTTAGAGTAACTTATTAACGAAATACAAAGAAATAGATAAAAGTGCTACATTAGAAATATATTTGAAGAAATGTTCCGCTTGCCTATCGCACATGTTCACTGTGTGAAGAACGAACGCAAAATGGATTTGTATGTCGTGTATGGGCGAAACGAATTCTACAGATCGAACGCACATGTGTTGCGTGTAAGCCCACTTTAAGGAGTGTAAATCTTCAATATTGTCACAAGCACAATTTACTACTGGGGAAACAAGAGTACAACTATTGGAAAACATGCTCGTCTAAACACTTGACAAGAAATATGGTGGCTGATAAGATTATTAGCATTGCATTTGGTAGAGAAGTCGCGATCTCTTTTGTTCTCAGAATAATATCAATATAAATTTTAAATTACTGCGTACGCAATAATAGCGAAATAGCGGAGATAAAGGGATATCCCTGGTAGTAGTCTTGATTTCAAAAAATATTATGTAGTATGCTTTGATACTAAATATTAATAAAAATGAGTCGTTCGAACGAAGATGGGATTAATTGGTTCCATTCGGGACTTTCACGAGAAGATGCTGAGAAATTATTAACGAAAGGTAAGCTGTAATTCTAAAGTAATTGTTTGAACTCATTGTAATGTATATATGTTATAAATAGAGCCCTATGAAGACGGAACTTTTTTAATACGGGAATGCAACTCAGCAGAGGGTGACTTCGTTCTTACTCTTATACACAAGGTGAAATAGATTTGTACATATGTATAAAATGCGAATAATATTAGCTGCGACATCTTTCGAATTCGGTGCTTAAATGAATATGGGCGGATAGAGAAGTTTCACTGATTAAGAATATATGTGCATATAAGTATGTATATTCAGTGAACCAATAAAAGCTTCACTGAAACATTTTTCAATTTAACTACTTCAGCTTTTAAGCTTCAACCAAGAAAAATAATATGATAATATTATGTATTATCGTTTCTTTATTAAAATTTTAACAATAAAAGAGGTTATGTAGTCAAATATGTGTAACATTTAGAATATCATTCCCCGATCTCTGGGATGAAATGGGTATGAACCAATAGAGGTCCTCCAGATCAAGAAAATATATATGTATGTACATATCGGTACCGTTGATTTATGGTTTTTGAGATATATTCATTCAAAATTCAAAAACTCACGTATTTAAATTGCGTGTTTCTTCTATTTGAGTAAAAATTATGATATATTAATGAAACTTGGTTCCATAGTACAAAAAAAATTCGAGTTCGTGAATGGGCGTAATCGAACCACTGCCACGTGCACAAATCGCCATTAACCGAAAACATATAAAGCACTAAATTAAGAATATTTTATAATAATTAGGCTGTTCACGGTAAGGTGGTTATCGGGTTATGTGATTATTAGATTAAAAATAACCTCTATGCTCCGTGAACACCCTATGTTGTATGGTTATTTGCTTATTTTTACACAAACAGCTGTTCATTGTTTACAATTTTAGTTCAATGAAATTCCAACTTATAAAATGCCTAAACAAAGTTTAAAAAGCAAAATAATCGAATTTAAAATAAGTTCGGCTATTCAGGAAATGGACTTTATTGAAGGTATGTGCTTATTAAATAATCCGAATTTTAAGGGTTCAAAATATGCTTTGTATAAAATTTGCAGACATCTTGCATAATTTGCTGATTGTAAACAAAAAACAGCTGTTAATAGCAGATTTTCCAATAAGAAAATCTAAATGGAAATGCCATTCGCTTAGTTTTATATATTTTTTGTGCTGCCATTTAGTAAAATTCCAACGACTTTCTAACACCCCTGCAAGACGGGTAGCTGTTAGCAAACGTGTAAGCGAATTGTTATTGTTCACTTTTGCATTCGTTAAAATATTTGTTACTTTTGTTCAGAAAGTGGGAAAAAAGTAACACATAGCTATTTGATGTTCAATGGTTATCTCGCTCTAACCAATGGCAAATATCGCATGCTGCCTTGTTCTAACAGAATACACACATTTGTTAGCAAATCTCTTCACAGTATGTTACGGGTAACAAATTATTTTGTTAGCGCTTAGCTTACCCATGTGTTATGGATAACAAAAAGTATTTGTTACCCGAATATCTGTTAGTGTTATTATTTTGGTTATCAGTTTGTTACCTTTAACATATAAGCATGTTAGGAAGAACATTTTACATTACAAGATTATCTGTTACCCATTTGTTACATCTAGCAAATTAAATTCTTTTAAATAAAACTCAGTTTTTTTTATTATTTCTCTTTATTTAATAATAAAATCAAAATAAAATGCACAATCTATAACAAATATTTGAATTAAATATACACTATTTAACTTTAATAATTTCAAACATACTCCATTATTTGGTTGCTGCACGCAATAGATTTGAATTTCACCAATGGTCCAAATGATTTCTGTAATATTAAAATTTTTAATTATACACACAACATTAAATTCACAATGCTTACCTTTTTCTCCTTGTTAACCTCTTTCGTTTTCCCTATATAAAAGAAATTAATAATATATATATATAAATTAGAAATTAATTATAAAATATCATATTATCAATTAGCGAACTTACCTCTTTAAAATCCAAAATAAACTGCGCTTTTCGTTTATTCTTCTTGAAATATTGGGTATTCGCCTCTCCTATTCTAACAAGTTAACATTACAATATGTTTATAATGTCGATAGTTTTTCTCTATCTTACTTACGTATTCTCCCATTCCATTGAAAATTCCAGAAAATGTAACAGTGTTAGTGAACAGCTGAAAATGTTTCAATGTGTTTGTGCAATCTGTTACCTCCGTCTTGCAGGGACTGGAAATAAGCAAACAACCACATAATCTGTAAACAAGGGCCTAGGTTGTTCAACTTTGGTTATTTTGTCATAACGCATTTTGTTGTTGTTTACTTAATCACATAACCCGATAACCACCTTATCGTGAACAGGCTAAATATATTATTGAAAAATTGGGCGTGACCCCACCCTCTAATATGTAAAATGTATATATCTCCTAAGCCACTAAAAGTACAACAACCCAACACCAATACTACAAAAGTTCCTACCGACAGTGTGAAAATGGATGAAAATCCCGTTCACTCCCAATATAGCGGTACCCGTTCTACTCACAGCGCGATAAATACTAAATGTGTTAGAAACGTAAAAGCCGGAATAGTATGAGAAAGCTTCAAAGAGCCGATGTTAAAATTGGACGATGGGCGTGACACCGCCCATTTTTTGGTAAACTCCCATATCTCGGGACCCGACATACCGAATTCGACAAAATTGGGAATCTTTTTTATGTTTGGGGTACTCACCACCCGTCGTAAAGCATCGTAAAATCGTAAAATTATAAATTTTTGCCTTTGTTTAACCCTTATGTTAGTAACCAGGTACCCACTGCGGTGTATTTGTCTGACTAGCTTAAATTCAGTATTTCATTTTAAGCTCTCAAATCGTCCTTTTGTAACTTAAAAGAAAGCTATTTGTGAGTTCATTTAATTGATTTATTTTTTATTTCAAATAAGCTTAAACTCTAACCATCGCCGTATTAGCAACCGGGTACCCACAGTGGAAAGCTTAGGAAATAAATTGTATATAATTTCTATTAATGCATGCAAATAAATTTTATTTAAAAAAATAAAGAAATATTACACTTTTTTTTTATAATTAATGACATTGAACACATTGTACGCGATGCTGAGTGCTCGTCACAAACAGGTTGGTGACAATTCGCACAGGCCTTCCGTGTCTTTCGCCGTCTTCTTATTGGCAAAGCATTACAGACATGACAAGTTCCTGTTACTGTTTTCCTTCCGGTTTTATCTTTTGGAGTCTCTGGACCAGGATTTATCACGACTGCTTCTGTCAGTGTATGGCCTAATACACTTTCAACGGCAATCTTTGTGGAGAAGTGACGCATTACTTGTGGATTCGCCGTGCGATGTTCAGTCATCGGCATTGCTAGTTCTTCACTTAGTTTACGCATAAATTGACGACGTTCTGTCGTTTTTTTTGACAATCATTTTAATTTTTTCGTAATAAATTATATATGCCGCAAGTGAAGAAGTATCTAGCATATTGAAGAACATTGCCATTAGCCATCTCGATGATCGTCGTTGACTGACATTTGATCCATTGTGTCAACTCCAGCTTTATGTTTATTATAAAAATTTATTATTTATGTTTTTTGTTTAGCGTCATCATCAACTGATATATCTGAATGCATTGTCGATATCAGAATGACAGCTTTATTTTTTTAGGAACGTAGGAACACATGGTAACCTTTTCGTGAAATCCAAAAACTGTCGAATACTGCTCCCGTGTCTTATTCGCTCCCATAACACTAGGGATGTAAAGTTTATTCTTTTTTAGCGTGCCAACAATGGTAATATTCCACGACAAGAAATGTTTAGCAACAGGTACAGTAGTAAGGAAGTTATCCATGCAGATGTCGGTACGGAGCCGCCAATTCTTTCACTACTCTTTCACCCTGATTCACAATCCTACGTTGTTATTTTTTTTCTTTAAATCGTCACCGACTATTAATATTTGAAGAAAAACATTTTTTAGAAAAAAACTTAGAAATTTTTTTTTGTCGGTAAAGTTGGTTACAACATAAGGGTTAAACAAATTGTCGTTGAATTTCATACAAAAATGAATTTACACATTTACAATTCTCAATGCTATATTTTCGAATCGTTATAACTTATAACTTTATGAGACTTGTAAAAACCCTAATTATGTAACGTTGTGAAAATGAGCTGACAATAATCACGCCTACTTCCCATATAGCATAATTTTAAATTCCATTTGATTCGTTCAGTTTCCAGTACACAAATCATGAACCAATTAATATAACGGGATTAAACTTTGCACTAATAATGCCCTTAGTGTATGCCACCTTATGACCAAAAATTGTTCAAATCCAACAAAATCTGTTCACATCCCTTGGTACCGAATATTTAAAACGCGGTACCTAGGATATAATTGATTTTTGTTAAAAAATATCGGTCAATATTTGAGATATATGTATAATTAAAATTCAAATATAGTACTTCTCTGGTAATGGTTTGTGTGCATGTGAAAAATAGGTTGATTCGGACCAATACTTCCGTTAGTCCCCACATATCTAATATAAAGATAATCCAACTTCCGGGTGGCTTTGTACAGCATATATCGCAATGAAAATGTTTTACTTATAACAGTGTATCTTTGTGCTTAAATAAATAAATTTGAGCGAAAACTTGACTTAATACCCATATAACTAAGATCAGGATTTGCGATCATCCGACTGACTTTACTCTTATGATTAGTTTTTTAGTATGTGACATGTTAGTAATATGTGGTATTATGAAAAATAGATAAAATCTGGTCGTTACTACCCAAACTTCCATATACTACATATAATGGTTTTCGTTTTTCGAACAAACAGCATATGAGTTATATACTTTATAGTATATGTACGGTATATATAAAATTGCTTGGATTTCGATCCTCAGGTTGACGTTTTATATCTTAAGGTATTTCCCTTGCTTTGATTTCTGCTAGTTGCAAGAGTATAAAATGTTGCTACAGAGTATTATAGTTTTGTTCACCTAAAGGTTGTACAAAAACTAATCGAGATAGATATAGCGTTATTTATATACATATAAATGATCAGAGTGACAAGAAAAGTTGCAATTTTTTGAAAAAGTGGGCGTGCCCCCGCCCCCTATTATGAATGAATGAAAACCTCGTCCACTCCCTATGTAACGGTACTGTCTAAAACTACTAAATCAATAACTAAACCCAGAAACGTAAAAATTTGCCGACGGATTACTATGACAATCGAAAAATGCCTTTAGTGTATGCCACCTTATGACAAAAAATTTTTCAAATCCTACCCAAACTGTTCAAGACGCTTGGTATCGAATATTTAGACCCCTGTTCCTATAGTTGACTTTTGATCGAAAATATCGGTCAGTGTGTGATGAACATAACTGGATTTAAGGGATAATCCTTCACTTATTATTTCTGCATGTCAAAAATGGGTTAAATCGGATCAATACTTCCCTTAGCTCCCATATACTTAATATAAAGAATTTCGAACTTCGGGATGACTTTGTACTGCATATATCGCGCAATATGTGAGTTATCCTAGTGAAAAAATAGAGTATTCATAAGAGATTATCTTTGTGCCTAAAAAAGATAAATTTGAGCGAAATCTTGACATAGCCCCTAAATAACTAATATCAAGAGTTCAACTGACTTTACTCTATACGATTGCTCTTACACCTTAAAGTATTTCCATGGCTTTGATTCTTGAAAGTTACAAAAGTATAAAATGTTTGGTTGCACCCGAACTTAGGCCTTGTTTACTTGTTTTTGATTCGTTTCGTTGCAATCATTTTCTTCTTTACTGGCGTGGACACCGCTTACGCGATTATAGCCGAGTTAACAACAGCATGCTAGTCGTTTCTTCTTTTCGCTACGTGGCGCCAATTGGATATTCCAAGCGAAGCCAGGTCCTTCTCCACTTGGTCCTTCCAACGGAGTGGAGGTCTTCCTCTGCTTCCCCCGGCTGGTACTGCGTCGAATACTTTCAAAGCTGGATGTTAATGTCGTCATATATCTCATACAGCGCATAGTTCCATCGAATGCGATATTCGCCGTGACTAGAGATGAGCGATATTGTGATTTTTCGATATCTGTGATTTCAGTGATTGCTATTTTTAAATCACTGTGATTTTATATTGCTATTGCGATCGCAACTAAGTCCACGTCCAAACGTCGTTGTTGTTGTTGTAGAGGCAGATTCTGCCAATTTGACACTGTTTGGCCGAATAAAAGTCCGGGTCTGTTCCACTTACGTAGACGCGAACGACGGAAACATTTTGTCGTTATTGGCGGCAAATTCTCTTTGGCTCCTGTAACTCTAGTTTTCCGCCTTTCTTTTCACTACATTTTCGCAAATGTTGGAGCGGTTCGGTTACCTGACACTTAGAGCGTATTGCGTAGTTCATTTGTATATTGGTATGATGGTTTCACACGTTTCTTAGAAGGAATTACCATTAGTGTGGTTGATAATTTGTTTGTTTAGAATACCCGCTTTTAATATTTTCAAGACCAAATAATTAACGCGAGTTTCCTAATCTTTGGGAAAATATTAAAAACCCGTAATTTTTTTATTCCATCATTTTTTCTGAAATTAATTAGTTACAATTCTTGTTTTCATCACAAAAAGCTTTCATACGATATATACAATACCCTGAAGAAAGTTGTTACTTTTCTGCTATTTGCTATTGTGATCGTGATTCACAGGTTCGAACTGCTATCGTAAATTACAGGTTCGAACTGTGATCACAGTTTCGAACTGCGATCGCAATTCACAGGTTCGAACTGCGATCACAGTTTCGAATTGCGATCGCAATTCACAGGTTCAAACTGCGATCACAGTTTCGAATTGCGATCGCTATTCACAGGTTCGAACTGCGATCGCAATCGCAGTTCATAGAAGCGAACTGCTATTCACAAAAAGTGATCGCAGTTGCGATTTGCGATTTTTCAATCACAGTGAAAAAATCACCGGTAGTGAAATCATCACTAGCCGTGACCAACGCGCAAAGGACCATAAATCTTTTGTGAGAACATTTCGTTCGAACCTCGCAACGTCGACTCATCAGTTGTTGTCATCGTCCAAACCTCTGCACCATATAGCAGGACGGAAATAATAAGTGACTTATAGAGTTTGGATTTTGTTCGTCTAGAGAGGACTTTACTTCTCAATTGCCTACTTAGTTCGAAGTAGCACCTGTTGGCAAGAGTTATCCTGCGTTGGATTTCCAGGCTGTCTGAACAGACCCATTTGCTTTGCTTCCTTGTCCAGTCTGGAGAAAGCAGAACTAACGACGCGGGTGTTGAGGCCGTTGATATCAATATCATCGGCATTCACCAGCAGCTGTACACTCTTATAAAAGATTGTACCTGCTCGATTAAGTTCTGCATTTCGAATGATTTTCTCCAGTAGTAGAAGTTCACTCAAGTGAGCAAGGTTCTCTGATCGCCATTCACTTGGGAGTGGCCAGAAACGATTCTTTTACGAATAGCTCTAGCAGCTCACGGCTTCCGGTCTTTGACCAAGTATCCTCTGGGTAGCCTATCCTCTAAACAGGGTTGTGCGCCGGGTTTGGAACCCGCCACGTAAAAAAACGCACCCAATGAAAAATAGCAATTAGCCTCGGATGAGAGACCCCCCTTTTGATGACGACCATGGCAAAGATCCGTGAAAAGAGAATCGACACACACCACCTATTTGTCGATTTCAAAGCTGCTTTCGACAGCTCAAAAAGGACCTGCCTTTGTGCCACGATGTCTCAATTTAGTTTCTCCGCAAAACTAGTTCGGCTGTGTAAACACCAACATCTCCGTCAGGATCAGGAAGGACCTCTCCGAGCCGTTCGAGACGACTCGCTATCGTATCGTCCTCCCTATCGTGCAATCATTTACTTGTATTAATAAACGTATTTCAACGAAAGTTAATTATGGAATTAAAACTCTGTAGTTATAAGTTAGCAATATGTAAAGTGGGGGCGGCTTTCGAATACCGTCCCAGGATTTCATGAATAACATGGGTATGTTCGGATAGAGGATTTTCTCCAGATCAAAAATAATAGGTTGCTTTTGAAGGTGAAAATTACCACTTTTTGAAGTACATACGTATTTTTTAGGTTTAAAATTATTTTTACACTTATATATATTTTGAACTTTTATATTCACTGACACTTCACTAATTCGTTTGTACATATTTATTTTACATTATGTAGATTTTACAAACTAACAAAAATATAATAGAAAGAATTATTATTATTTTGTTTGAAGCGTGGGCCCCTCGCAAAACGAGTTCTACGCGAAAAAACTTGACAGACAACAGTGGTGGGTAATAAAAAGATTTTTTTTGCGAGAGGCAACTGTAATAATATCGTAAATTTTACAGATATGATTTGTTTGGCGAAAATAATTTTTAATAGACACGAGGATGAGTGTGTAAAACTATTACTGGCAATAAAACATACGTATAAGCAAGAATGATAGAATACAAGATTACGACAACCGCCATTATGAAACGTCATAGTTGCGTGTTGAGAAGAACAAGAGTGAAAAACTGTCAAATGGCTTGCAAATTGTAAACAGAAAAGTGAACACTTTTGTAAATTCGCAAAATATTATTAATTCTTTCGATTTTAATGAAAAGTTTTAGTGAAGCGATTGAATATTGTTGAGTGAAAAGATTTGAATCATTTCTAAAGAAATATATCGGCCTATTGATAATAAAATTGTCTATTAAGTTGTGATTCAAATGGAGAAGACGTTTCTTGTGTTGTATATAAATGTATACATATATTATAAGTTCAGATGTATCAGATGTATGAAATTATGAAAAAAGAATTGTGAAATTAATTAATTAAAAAGGATTTAGTATTAAATATATCATTTCTTTTGCAAAATAACACCCATTTTTTTGGCAACTTTTAAATCGGCCGAAAAACTGAAAAAACTCGTTTTCGATCCTTTAATTGCATAATAATTATTACAACAAGCCACTGCACATTTCATTTTAAAAAATTAATATATTTATGCTTAGAAATTTAAATAAATACAACAGTACACTGGTTTTCTTCATTTGAACAATTTCCACACATGCTACTCTATTTATTGTGGATGTGCCTAAAACTACTTACATATATCTTTTCTCGCAACAATATTCTAAACATTCCACTGAAATTTTTCCTGCAAAGACGAATGAATTAATATTATTTTGGGAATTTCCAAAAGTGTTTACTTTTCTATTTACAATTTGTATGCATTTCTATTTTTGTTCTTCTCAACGCAGAAGTGTGACGTCACGAAATTGTTGCACAATGTATTTGTTTTTGTAAGAATTGTAAAGAGCTAAACCGAAAAAAACTAACGGTAAACTAGTGTCGTAATCTTGTATTCTATCATTCTTGCGTATAAGCTATAAAACACTGCTATTCACTGTTATGAGTAAAAGACGTTCTATAATTTATATTGAGATAACTCAAATATTGGCCGATATATCCAGCATAAAGTCACCTGGAAGATCGAAAATTTGTACCTTAGAGATATATGGGGGTAATGTATGTAAGTATTGACCTGGTAGGTAGGTAGGTAGGAGTGCAGCCCTAACGGGCACAATTAGCATTTGATGTGCCATTTTGATACACTATTCGTAGAACCTGCTGTATCTGCTTTTACGTTTCACCTTCTCTCAAAAGGTTTGGTGCTTGATGGATTCCAAGTGTTTTGTGTCGGATATGTGCTAGAGCTGGGCATTCGCAGAGAAAGTGGAAGATTGTTTTCTTGTTCCCTGCAGATGTCGTTGTAGGGCAAACCCATTTTGGCTGCGTGTTCCCCAAATGGCCAGTGCCCTGTTGTGGTAGCTGTTACTCTGTAAATACTTTTTCTTGACCTATTTAATAAGTCGTTTGTTCTTTTCCTGTCATATGTTGGCCATAATTGTTCAGTTATGACGCATTTTGTAATGTTTTTCTACCTGTTGTTTGCAACTTGTTGAAATTGCCTATTGATCTCTCCTTTGATCGATCCCGGGCTTGGTATTAGCTCCGCCTCGGATTCGTTGAGGAAAGCTCCTGCCTTTGCCAACTCGTCTGCTTTTTCGTTACTGAAAATGTTCCTGTGCCCGGAAACCCAGATTAAGTTTAGTTGGAGCTTGTCTTTTATTGAGCTTAGTGCTCTCTTGCAGTTGTGAACTACGCTGGAATTTGTCATGGGTGAAGACAAGGCCAGAAGCGCCGCCTGGCTATCGGTAAATATAGCTGCTTTATTTATATTCCCGTGGTTTTCTAATAGAGCTTCGCAGGCTTTTTCTATGCCTAGTACTTCTGCTTGGAAGATGCTAGCCGAGTTCGGTAGACGTATAGAGGGAAATATACCTAGATCAGCGGAGAATACCCCCGTGCCTACTTCGCAGTCCATTTTGGACCCGTCGGTATAGACTGAGATGGTATCCTCCTCTCCTATTGAACCTCTTCTCCATTCTCGTCTAGATGGTATCCTCACCTGGAAGTGTCTATTGAAATCCAGCTTTGGGAGAATGTAGTCTGATTTATTAATGGTGAGCTTGTTTAGGATGATGTCCGTAGTTCTGCTGATTCCAACCTCCCAATTCGTTTATTCTTATCGCCGCAATAGCTGCTGTTTGTTAATAAAAATGTCCATTGGTAGTTGATGCAGGATCACATTGAGCGCATCAGTCGGACATGACCTGATTGACCAGTAACACCTGCACATGCTGCTCTTTGTATACCATTTAATTTTTTAATGTTGTATCGTTTATTTAGCGCTGGCCACCATACCAGAGCTCCATATGTAAGTATAGGTCTTATGACAGCCGTATACATCCACATGATTATACTTGGTTTGAGGCCGCAATTCTTGCTGACGATTCTCTTACAAGTATAGTAGGCCATGTATGCTTTGTTTATTCTTTTTTCTATATTTATTTTCCAGGACAGTTTGGTGTCAATCTCCACCCCCAAGTATTTAGCTCTGGGGGATAGAGTAAGTGTTGTACCATTTAGTACCGGAAGTTGAAACTGAGGTATTTCGGTTGTGCTTGTGAATAGCATCAGTTCTGTTTTGTTCGAGTTAACTCCAAGACCAGTGTTTTTAGCCCATAGGTTTAACCTACAAAGTGCTTTTGCCATAATCTCGCTGACTGTTGAAGGAAACATACCATGTGCCAGATAATTAATTATTGCATTTACTTCTATGTTGTTAAAGGCGCCCTCTATGTCTATAAAAGCAGCCATGGTGTATTGTTTGTGGTGTAGTGATTTTTCGATCACACTTATCACCTCGTGAATGGCGGTTTTGGTTGATCGGCCCTTTATGTACGCATGTTGGGACTTCGATAACTTCTGCGCCATTATTGTTCTTTCTTGTAGATCTATTAGCCTTTCTATTACTTTCAGCATAAAGGAGGTAAGGCTTATAGATCTAAAATCCTTGGCATTCTCGTGTGTTCTTCTGCCTGGTTTTGGAAGGAACACAACTCTACTTCTTTTCCAACTTGTCGGGAAGTAAGATAGTTGAATGCTAGCTTTGTATATATTTTCAACCTTTAAACCATTGGTTCTACCAGTTTTTGCAGCATTATGGGCATAATCCCGTCAGGACCTGCCGCTTTAAATGGTTGTAATTAGTACCTCCAGAGACTCTTTTGCCGAGGAGGTCCAGTGGCAGTGGCAGTTTAATATGATCTTTGGATAGCATTTTACTCAGCCTAGCAGCTTCTCTGCAACTTTCTATCGATGTGCAGAAAGATCGCCATGAGTTTTTAGCTTTCCTGACTGCTTTTTTGTATTCTTTCATAATATCTTTATATGGCTCCCAGATTTTGGTTCTAAAACTCTCGTTGAAAGCTTTCCTTAGTTGTGTTCTCAAATTCTTGAGTTCACTGTTCCACCAAGGAAGAGACTTTCTCTTTTTCAAAACTGTTAGCGGAGTAAATTTATTAAAAGTTGTGGTTAAGATTTTTTCCAACTTCTCTACTTCTGAATCTAGTTCCTGAGGATTTCTGATACTCTTATTGCCTCTCTTTTCAAGGCATTTTGTTGCTATACTAGTAAATTTTCCCCATGCCGTTCTTCTAGGGACTTCTCGCGGATGCTGAAGAGTATCCAGAAGTGATCCGACATGGAAGGCTCATCAGATACCCTCCAGTTATCCACAACGAGACTGTCTGTGTCTGTTGATAGCGTGAGGTCAAGCACTTCCTCCCACCCCGGAAACCTATCCGAGCTTGGGAAAATAAAAGTTGCCTTATCGCCCTTGTTGCAAATACTTAGATTACTATTCAGAATATACTGCAAGAGTGACTCACCTCTGGTGTTTATGCTGGAGCTACCCCGTACGGTGTGCCTTGCGTTTGCATCATACCCTATTAGGACATTATCCGAGCTTGGGAAAATAAAAGTTGCCTTATCGCCCTTGTTGCAAATACTTAGATTACTATTCAGAATATACTGCAAGAGTGACTCACCACTGGTGTTTATACTGGAGCTACCCCGTACGGTGTGCCTTGCGTTTGCATCATACCCTATTAGGACATTATCCTTCCTGTTCTCCTCTACTAGTCTGGTGAGCGGGGCCGGTGGTATGTCTTCGTCATGGGCCAAGTAGGAGACCAAAAAGAGGGGCTTTTCCACTGTGATACCTGCTGTGCTGTAATTAAGACAAAGAAATGAATTTATACTTTTATTGATAAGAATGCATGCCCTAAGTTTACCTCTGTTCCGTGTGTAAAACAGGTTATAGTTGCTGCTGTTTAGCCCTTTAATGGTATCTTCATTGACCCAGGGCTCCTGTACTAGGCTGATGTCGATACCCCCCTCGTTCATGAGGGTTGTCAGATTCGCTCTTCGAGTGCTACAGGTTTATCTGTACGCATCTTATGTTATTGAGCATCTCGGGTTTCTTCGATGCCCACATTCCTTAGCAACTGGCTGGCGTCGTCGACCTTTTCCGTGTCGTCTTCGTCAGCCGCTTTGTCGCCTTGGAAGATTTTTAATCTGGCCTTGCGAATTCCGAAGCTGATTTTGTAGTCAGTCTTCTTGACAGCCTCAATGGACTCATCGCAAATGGCCAACAGTATTGGTCTGCTTGCTTTGTTAGGTTTTTCCTCCTTGATCAGCTGCCACTCATCTATACCAGGTATAGATTTGTTTTGCAGTTTGATGCACCTCAGGAGTTTCTCACCTGGCTCCTCCAGAGGGGGTAGCCAAATGCGAGCACGAGGTCTCTTTGGTATATCCCTGGCGGGTATAAGCCTCAATTGGAGGCCTACAAAAGCGTTGCTGATTTTAGCAACACTACCCGTCAGGAAATCTAGCGAGGCCTGGTCCGCGCAGCCCCTGTATAGCCCCTGAGGGTCTCAGAGGAGTCAAATTCCGGGTGAGGACCTGCAGGATTGTCGAGTACAAAGCTTAGCACCATACTCGACAATGTGACGTTGATCTTCTCCCACCTTTCCTGTACAGTGCTCCGAGAGGAGGAATTTCCATCTATGATGGCCACTTGCAGGCTATCCCTGGCTACATCGCAGAAATGTCTTGCCGTTGTTGCGCTGCTGTGTTCACTTTCACTCCGCATCGGTTTTTTGGACAGAGTTTCTGGTATTTCTTTAATAGAGCGATTCTTTTTTTGTGAAGTGCTCTCCTGTTTGTTCTTTTCTAGAGGTTCTGATTGTTTCCTTTTCAGGTAGCTTTCTTACTCCTCTACTATTGATTTGAGGCGCTTTGTTTCTTCCCTAGTATGAAGACTGCCCTCTGCGATTTCTTGCGATTATTTTTGTTTTCTCCTTTAGCCGCCAGTGCACTTTGGTTGGTGCTCATGGCAGCTTTGGGGGTAGACGCTTCCTCCCTTAAATTTGCTGTTTTCACTGCTGTATCTACCGGAATACTTTGGTTGGTATGTCCGGCAGTACTCTTACTCGTCTCCTGGCTGGAGGCAAGTAGTTCGTCTTCTTCGGATTCCGTAATGGGATTCCTATAGTTCATGTCGCCCAGGCATCGGAGGGGATCGTTCGCGATCAGCTATTTATTACCCCCCGCTGACCATTCAGCCCTCGGCACGGGTACCTCGACACCTTGGCTTAGGGTGGTGTTGGTTCGGGTATCCTCTTACTTCCACAATAGGATATGGATTTATTCATCCATATCACTATTGTGGGAGTTATGAAGTGTCTCTCTTAGTTCGTAAGATTAGAGTGCGTTTCCTTTGCGATGCACACTTTACTCTTACTTAAGCCCCTTCGCCACGACAAGGCGACCTACTTCAAAGAGGTCACTAAAAAGTGGGCGGTACCACGCCCATAGTTCAAATTTTACACCGGCCTCTAAAAAGCCTTATACCATTCCGGCGGCAAATTTTTTAGTCTCTGTATATATACATACATAACCATGTATCTATCTCGTTTAGTTTTAGGTGATATGTACCGCTGTTAGGTGAGCAAAATTATAATACTCTGTAGCAACTGGCTGCAAGAGTATAAAAAATGCGTACTTCAAATAGTTGAATTTCTCAAAGTTGAAAGCAAATATCTTGAAAACTATAGATGTCTCGTTTATTTTTTTATTTAAACAAAGCATACATGGCCTACTATACTTGTAAGAGAATCGTCAGCAAGATTTGCGGCCTCAAACCAAGTATAATCATGTGGATGTATACGGATGTCATAAGACCTATACTTACATATGGAGCTTTGGTATGGTGGCCAGCTAAATAAACAATACAACATTAAAAAATTAAATGGTATGCAAAGAGCAGCATGTGCAGGTGTTACTGGTCAATAAGGTCATGTCCGACTGATGCGCTGAATGTGATCCTGCATCAACTACCAATGGACATTTTTATTAACAAACAGCAGCTATTGCGGCGATAAGAATAAACGAATTGGGAGGTTGGAATCAGCAGAACTACGGACATCATCCTAAACAAGCTCACCATTAATGAATCAGACTATATTCTCCCAAAGCTGGATTTCAATAGACACTTCCAGGTGAGGATACCATCTAGACAAGAATGGAGAAGAGGTTCAATAGGAGAGGAGGATACCATCTCAGTCTATACCGACGGGTCCAAAATGGACTGCGAAGTAGGCACGGGGGTATTCTCCGCTGATCTAGGTATATCTCTCTATATACTCGGCTAGCATCTTCCAAGCAGAAGTACTAGGCATAGAAAAAGCCTGCGAAGCTCTATTAGAAAACCACGGGAATATAAATAAAGCAGCTATATTTACGGATAGCCAGGCGGCGCTTCTGGCCTTGTCTTCACCCATGACAAATTCCAGCGTAGTTCACAACTGCAAGAGAGCACTAAGCTCAACAAAAGACAAGCTCCAACTAAACTTAATCTGGGTTCCCGGCCACAGGAACATTTTCGGTAACGAAAAAGCAGACGAGTTGGCAAAGGCAGAAGCTTTCCTCAACGAATCCGAGGCGAATAGGCAATTTCAACAAGTTGCAAATAACTGGTGGAAAAACATTACAAAATGCGTCATAACTAAACAAATATGGCCAACATATGACAGGAAAAGAACCAATGACTTATTAAATAGGTCAAGAAAAAGTATTTACAGAGTAACAGCTACCACAACAGGGCACTGGCCATTTGGCGAACACGCATCCAAAATGGGTTTGCCCTACAACGACATCTGCCGTGGCTGCGGAGTAGCAGGGAACAAGGAAACAATCTTTCACTTTCTCTGCGAATGCCCAGCTCTAGCACATATCCGACACAAAACACTTGGAATCCATCAAGCACCAAACCTTGAATGGATTTCCACTAAAAGCATATCGGACATAAGTAGTTTCATCGAAACCTCAAAATGGTTTGAGAGAGAAGGTGAAACGTAATAGCAGATACAGGAGGTTCTACGAACAGTGTATCAAGATGGCACATCAAGAGCTAATTGAGCCTGATAGGGCTGCACTCCTACCTACCTACCTAGATGTCTCGTGGCTATAACTATTCTTGATCTGGAGAACCTCCTCTACGACCATACCCTTTTAATCCCGAAATCCTTGGACGGTATACTAAAGTTTTCCCGTAAAATGCCTTATAAATTAAAAATACAAGCGTTTTAAATAGTCGACTTTTTGAAATTTAAATGCAATATATATATATATATTTAGGCAATTCACAAGCTTTGTTGTATATCTTATGTCATTTATTTATTTATTTAATAAACCATACGCCAATCGGCTTTATACATCGAATAGTTAGTAAAAATATACAAAATGATATAGAGATATGAATGTGAAAAGTGATATATATACACAATCGGTTGAATGTAAGTAAAGAGTTAGTGGTAGATAAACAGTAAATTTTTGGTTTGCGAGATGAAAGCTTGATATGGCCCTCCATAAAAATGAATGTCTGCGTGTAATGAGTTTACGAGATTAGCAATCCTATTATTTGGTCCGTGGTATACGTAGTTTCGTTGAGTCTAGTTTGTTTTTAACAGTCTGTTATGCCTGAGCGAGAGGCTAGCAGGAGCAAGCTCAAAACTGCTGAGTGCTTCTGAGGAGTCAATCAGACCGTTGACAATTTTGTAGAAAAATGCCGCATCAGCGACCATCCGACGCGAGGTTAAGCTGTTGAGTCTGAAACGGGAGCGGATGTCCTCAGTGGAGAGTCCCTGCATCCTTAACGATTGATGGAACAACAATGTCTTGCAGAATTTGTTTTGAATTCTCTCAACTCGGTTGATTTGTGTATCAGTATATGGAGACCAGATAACACAGCCATACTCTAATATAGGCAGTACAAGTGAACGGTATAGTGTGACCAGAGAATTCGGGTTGTTGAAATCCCTTCCTGTTCTGTTGATGAGTCCAAGCACTTTAAAAGATTGCACAGCTATTTTGTCAAAATGTTTTGCAAATGTGAGTTTGTTGTCTATAGTAATTCCTAGATCCTTGATTTCGGTTAATTCCTGTAGATACTCGTTGTTGAGTTTGTAGTTGGGGACGATGTTGTTATGAGAGCGTGAGAAGGATACGACAGCGCACTTTTTCGCATTGAGATCGAGATTATTTTTAAGGCACCAGGTTGTTAGGCAGTCGATATCTTGTTGTAGTTGTGTGACGTCGGAATCGTTAGAAACAATTCTGAAGATTTTCAAATCATCGGCATATAGCAGACATGCAGACTGTATGTTGTGTACAATGTCATTGATAAAAATATTAAAGAGTAGTGGTCCTAAATGCGATCCCTGAGGAACTCCAGATGTGACCTCATATTCTCTAGACAGATGTCCATCAACCCTGACTTGTAGGAACCTGTCAGTTAAATATGAGTTAAGCCAATCCAGTGCGGTGCCATTGACGCCATATTTATTTAGTTTTGAGACGAGTATCATATGGTCAACACGGTCAAAAGCTTTACTAAAATCGGTGTAGATTGAATGTACCTTTTGTCCTTCGTTCAGTGCGTTGAGTATATAGTTGACATACAGATAGAGATTTGACACAGTTGATCTACCACCCACAAATCCATGTTGTTTTATAGTGATGATCTCCTTGAAGGTTAGTGATAGTTGAGGCAGAACCAACTTTTCAAAGAGCTTGGCTAATGCTGATTGGATGCAGATGGGCCTGTAGTTAGCTACTTCAGACCTTAGGCCGCTTTTGTGTATTGGACTCACATAAGACAGTTTCCAGGCAAGAGGGAAGCAACCTGATTTTAGAGAGTAGTTAAAGATATGAGTGAGGGGCTCACAAAGCTCGATGGCGCAGTTTAAAAAAAAAAAACGTTTGGTATCCCATCTGGTCCGGCACTTTTGTTTGGATTTAATTTCAGTAGCTGCTGCAGAACATCATTGTGTAGGACCTCTAAGCTGTGAACGTTGGTTGACGATCCAGTTGAGTTAGCATCAACGAGCTGATTGCCGTGAGTATGTGTGGAGAATGTAGTCTTGAAATATGAGGCGAAAAGATTGCTAATATCCGGGCCGGTGTCAGCTATTTGGTCCATCCAGGACATTGAGGATGGTATATCAATATTATTTTGTTTCTTATCTTTTATAAATTTCCAAAATGCGTTGGTGTCAGACTGGACCATGTTCTCAACTTTGTTTACGTAACTACTGTAACATTCCGCACTGAGTCTTTTGCAGTCCCTTCTTAGAGTACTAAAACGGTTGTAATTGTGTTGGTTTTCCCTTTTCTTGTATTGAGTGTGTGCTGATTTTTTGAGCTTAATCTTGTTTATGAGTTCATAGGAGAACCAGCAGGGATAGGTACTGATGGATTTTTTGTGAACCGGTACATATTGTGATATTCCTACTTCAAGGGTATTGTATAACTTTTGACTTTACTTTCAATGGTGTCCAGTGCGTACAGTACCGTCCAATTGACTCGGTGAAAGAAAGCGTTGAGGCTGACGTAATCAGCTTTCTTGAATGAGTAAGCGACTGGATTAAAATGCTCTAAGTTCAGTTGAAATTTTAGATTTATGACGAAGGCAGGATGATATTTGTCCTCAAGAACAAGAGGTAAGGTTTTATCCACGTAAGCCTCAACATTGCTGAAACAAAGGTCCAGAAGATTGTTCTGGAGGTTATTTATGTTATTTATTTGGATGCATTCCAGTAAAGCAAGTCCATCGTATACAAATTTTTCGCAATCGGCTCTGGGGGTGCTGCTTGACAAGTTGAAGTCACCAACGATTATTAGCTTTGCGTTATTGTATTTGACATTGATATAGTTGAGAGTTGTAAGTAGTTTACGATAAGTTTCTAGTGTTGTAAGAGGCGGCATGTATACACATCCAACAATTATATTAAGTACAGTACCTATGATTTTTACGAATACCAATTCCAAATCTCTGTCATCTGTGGTAATTAAATCGGCATGGATGTGACGTTTGACGGCGATGAAGACGCCACCACCACGATCTAGACCAGTGTATATTGGATCTCTATCTCTTCTAAAAATTTTATAAGTGCTATCAGTTATCTCGCCATCATTAATTGACGAGTTTAACCACGACTCAGTGATACAGAGTAGATCATGACCACTAGCCGCAGATACTGTCATAAACTTAGACAGCTTTGTCCGAAGGCCTCTGGTGTTTTGGTAATAAATCTGAAGGGTTTTCAGGTTTCTTTTTCTTACTGATCGAACGAAAATTCTTTTTCACTATCTGCGGTACTCCTCGAATGTATTTGATGGTTTTGCTCGTGTCACCATTTTTGACGAGAGTATCGAGTTCGGATCGTAGCTCACTGAGAAGAGACTGCTGTGCTGGAGTCTGATTAGATTTGAAGGTAACTGTCATTCCATCGCGTTGGTTAAGCCTGAAAATCTCCCTAGCATCGGTCGCTGAATGAGTTTCAATGAGCAGGGGACGTGTACGGCCGGTTGCCGGACGACCTAGTCTACGAATCCTGAATTGAGGTATTTTGGCAGAGATTTCGGGGGGTAAGACTGCCGAGAGCGAAGTTTTGTCGGCTTCCAGTCTGTCATTACCAGCAGCATTAGTAGCTTCAGTGATGCCAAGGGCAATGACATTACTCTCTCTCCTTTTTCGATCGTTCATCCCCCTTATGATGTCTTCCGGAGATGATACATTCCTGTAGGAGTTGTGCTTGTTTTCTACGGAGGAGATCCTGTCACTCAAGTTAGAATATTTTTTTCAATGGCAACGTTCTGCTTAGAAAGCTTGTATACTTCTTTCTTGAGTTCAGCGATACTCTCCCCGATGGTTTGTTTAAAATTATCAAATTTGTTAGTGAATGTTTGGGAAAATTGTTCGAATTGCTTCTTGAGAATTGTTTCTAATTTATCAATATTATCATCTCCACTAACATCAGGCTCCTCATCAGATGCAATATCGATGTTTCTAACACTAGCCTCAAATTCACTGCATACGGTGCATCTCCACTGTATGTCATGTTTTTTGATTTTAGTAGCAATGACATTAAATTCTGCATTACTCAGTTTCATACATTCAACGTGGTACCATTTCTGACATAATGCACATCTTAGACCTTTTGTATTTTTTCGTACTGGTTCTGAGCAGCTATGCGGTAGCATCAACTTGCTTTTTGGGTGGCATGTTGAGTATTAATGTATTCGCACTTACACAAATGTTTAAATGTTAAACAGACGTCGGTAGATCAATATTGTTGTGCAACAATTGTACAATATTGTGCAGAAGTAAATAAGTTGTACTTATGAGTTTACATATTGATTTTCACTTATAATTTTGAATAATTTTTAATTATTTTAACAGAGCGTTCTTAACATACACGTCTGAACGGTAGCCCTCAGAGTTGCCATTTTTTATTTATATTTTTGTCATATTTTAATATTCTTAAAAAATACGACACTTGTGAGCACCCTTAACTGTTGTATGTCATATTTTGTCATATTTCTACACTTAATCAGCTGATTGCATATTGCATACTTTTGGGCGCACTACTTTCCATCCTACCGTCTGCTCCGTGTCTTCGATGAAACGACCATAAAAGCTTTGAGCCGTTGGTTTCTTAAAAAAAAAAATATTTGACTTTGTTTTGTTTTTTTTTTTAATTTTTAAATAAAATCGTTTGCAGCCACACAAACTTCAAAATATTTTCATATTTCACTTATATTCAACTTAATTTACCTGAATATCGTGGTTTCCTTCCATATTAATAACGAAATTTATTAAATTTATTAATTTCCAACACTTAAACGCCAATAATAAGAAAATAAACAAAAACAGCTGATAGAATACCGAACTCAAGAAACATACCACGCAGTGTTGTATCAGTCATAAAAAAATATGACAATATGACTATATGACACACTATTACACCTTGTGAATACCCTAATTGTTAATCTGAAGAATTTCATGCATCCGTACATTTCCATTTTACTCACAAAATCGCGGGATGCTACTCTAAATCCCTGTCGTATTTTCAGCATACAATTTTTAGTACATTATTACTAAATTCAAACAGATTTGAGAAGTTGGAAAACTTTATGGGAGTGTTACGCCAAAAAAGTAGCAACCGGCTGAAAGTAAAGTAGTGTATCTGTGTATCAGTTAGGTAGGTTGGTAGGTAAGAGCTGCCATTTTGATGCACTGTCATAAGACTTTATCTTGATATCACATCCAGCACCGTTTAGGTGCTTCCAACTAGGACATATCGCACACAAATGTAGGAGCCCCATTGATAGGTCATCCCTTTGTACTCGTTGCGGAACCGCAGGTCACATGGCAAAGACATGTACGAATTCCCCGAGTTGTATGCTCTGCAAAGGGGAACACTCTGTTCTGAGTAAGGCCTGTCCTAAATACGCAGATATGTTGAAGTCAACGGAAAAATGAAGATACTGCAACTCAATCTCAATCATTGCGCTGCAGCACAAGACCTTCTAAAACAGACGGTGCTAGAAGAAAACATAGATGTCGCCATATTAAGCGAACAATATTCTCAACGTTCGGAAAGCACTTGGTGTAAAGATATAAGTGGCAAAGCAGCAATATGGGCCTGCAAAGGACAAGCCTTCACATCTCGCTCCAAAGAAACCCATAATGGCTTTACATGGGCGAATTTACAAGGAATATTTTTTGTAAGCTGCTATGCTCGACCTAGCGCAACAATTAGCGAATTTGAAGATTTTCTCCTGGAGTTGTCTCTAGAAATCAGAAGCAAATCGCCAATATTAATAGCGGGAGATTTCAACGCATGGTCCACTGCTTGGGGTAGTAGAATTACAAACCATCGTGGTCGCCTCATTTTAGAGATCTTGAGTCAAACAAATCTTATGATTATAAACAGTGGGACACAAAATACCTTTCAAAAGGGAAGTAAAGGATCAATAATAGACCTAATGTTTGCTAAAGATGCGCTTAGCAGGCATATAAAGTGGAAGGTGTCAGACATGTATACAAATAGCGACCACATGGCTATAATTGCCGAAGTTTCGCTCTCCCAGGAAACGGAACTCTGTCGTAGAAATACTTGTCGAAAACGAAGCTGGCAGCAAAAAGACTTTGATATTGGCGTTTTTGAGAGTGTTTGGAGTGAGGCAAAGGCATCAGGCGAAGATGCCGCCCACTTAGTATTCGCTGTGCAGAAGGAGCTAGTTGCAGCATGCGATGCAACTATGCGCAGGACGAGGCACAATATAAATAGGAAGCCGGTATACTGGTGGAACGACGAAATCGCCAAGCTGAGGAAGCTCTGTCACTCAGCTAGACGCCGCCACCAGCGTAACCAGGGAGGTGATAACGAACTCAGCCTCAGAGAATCATTTAAATATCAGAAAAAGCTCCTGAAGTCAGCTATTATCCGTAGTAAGAGATCCTGTTTCGAAAAGCTCTGTGAAGAAGCGAACATAGACCCCTGGGGAACGGCATACAAAATTTGTATGTCGAAGTTTAAACATAAGTCTCAGCAACCTAAGAACGCATCCTTTATGAAAAATGTTGTCGAAGCGTTATTCCCGACACATGCCTCCATTTCCTATACTAAACGAAACGAAGCTACGGAGCCACCCCTATTAGTCACAGAAGACGAACTTTTGGCTATTGCGAAAAAAATCAAAAACTCTAAAGCGCCCGGAATAGATGGTATACCAAAGGAAGCCATAACTCTAAGACCCAACTTATTTGTTAACATGTACAATGCGTGTATATTAGAAGGGGTGTTCCCTGATCCGTGGAAGAAACCGCTTGGAGTTAGCAATCCAAAAAGCCGGCGGATTATCAGAGAGACAATACGGCTTTATTAAAAAGAGGTCCACTATTGACGCACTAAGAGAAATAGTTGATACTGCAAAATGTGCAATAAGCGGAAAAAGATGGAAAGGTGGTAGGAAAAAATACTGCGCGCTAATAACCCTGGATGTGAAGAATGCGTTCAACTCCGCAAAGTGGGCAAATATAATAAAAGCTCTACACGATATACATGCTCCTCAGTATCTGATAAATATTATAATGAGTTATTTTCAAAATAGGAGATTGCTATACGAGACGGACGAGGGAACTCAGAGCTACCCTATCTCCAGTGGAGTACCGCAAGGTTCGGTTTTAGGCCCGCTGCTATGGAACCTGATGTACGACGGGGTGTAAAAAATACCGCAATCAAAAAATGTGAAAACAGTCGCTTATGCGGATGACCTCATAGTGGTAGCTGTAGCTAAACATCTGGATGACCTCCGGATCAAATGCAATGACAGCATAAATGGTCTGCGCCGATGGTTTACTACTATGAGTCTAGAGCTGGCTGAGCAGAAAACAGAAGTCCTGCTCATAAGCTCAAGGAAAATTGAGGAGAAAATATCGCTGACCATCGGAGAATGTGAGATTACTTCACAGCCGCAGTTGAAGTATCTTGGGGTAATAGTGGACTCAAGACTCAAGTTCAAAGAACACTTGAAAAATGCGACAAGTAAAGCAAATAGAATATATAATGCGTTGTCTAGAATGATGGCAAATAAAGGCTGTGTGCGTTCCAGCCGACGATGTTTAATAGCTAAGGCAATAAGTTCAGTGATCCTGTATGCGGCTCCAATATGGATACAGGCACTAGAAACAAAATCATATGCTAGACCAATTAACACTGCATAGGCTTTCAGCAATACGAGTGATAAGTGCTTTCCGAACCTACCGTCTGCTGCGTGTCTTCGATGAAACGACCATAAAAGCTTTGAGCCGTTGGTTTCTTAAAAAAAAAAATATTTGACTTTGTTTTGTTTTTTTTTAATTTTTAAATAAAATCGTTTGCAGCCACACAAACTTCCAAATATTTTCATATTTCACTTATATTCAACTTAATTTACCTGAATATCGTGGTTTCCTTCCATATTAATAACGAAATTTATTAAATTTATTAATTTCCAACACTTAAACGCCAATAATAAGAAAATAAACAAAAACAGCTGATAGAATACCGAACTCAAGAAACATACCACGCAGTGTTGTATCAGTCATAAAAAAATATGACAGTATGACTATATGACACACTATTACACCTTGTGAATACCCTAATTGTTAATCTGAAGAATTTCATGCATCCGTACATTTCCATTTTACTCACAAAATCGCGGGATGCTACTCTAAATCCCTGTCGTATTTTCAGCATACAATTTTTAGTACATTATTACTAAATTCAAACAGATTTGAGAAGTTGGAAAACTTTATGGGAGTGTTACGCCAAAAAAGTAGCAACCGGCTGAAAGTAAAGTAGTGTATCTGTGTATCAGTTAGGTAGGTTGGTAGGTAAGAGCTGCCATTTTGATGCACTGTCATAAGACTTTATCTTGATATCACATCCAGCACCGTTTAGGTGCTTCCAACTAGGACATATCGCACACAAATGTAGGAGCCCCATTGATAGGTCATCCCTTTGTACTCGTTGCGGAACCGCAGGTCACATGGCAAAGACATGTACGAATTCCCCGAGTTGTATGCTCTGCAAAGGGGAACACTCTGTTCTGAGTAAGGCCTGTCCTAAATACGCAGATATGTTGAAGTCAACGGAAAAATGAAGATACTGCAACTCAATCTCAATCATTGCGCTGCAGCACAAGACCTTCTAAAACAGACGGTGCTAGAAGAAAACATAGATGTCGCCATATTAAGCGAACAATATTCTCAACGTTCGGAAAGCACTTGGTGTAAAGATATAAGTGGCAAAGCAGCAATATGGGCCTGCAAAGGACAAGCCTTCACATCTCGCTCCAAAGAAACCCATAATGGCTTTACATGGGCGAATTTACAAGGAATATTTTTTGTAAGCTGCTATGCTCGACCTAGCGCAACAATTAGCGAATTTGAAGATTTTCTCCTGGAGTTGTCTCTAGAAATCAGAAGCAAATCGCCAATATTAATAGCGGGAGATTTCAACGCATGGTCCACTGCTTGGGGTAGTAGAATTACAAACCATCGTGGTCGCCTCATTTTAGAGATCTTGAGTCAAACAAATCTTATGATTATAAACAGTGGGACACAAAATACCTTTCAAAAGGGAAGTAAAGGATCAATAATAGACCTAATGTTTGCTAAAGATGCGCTTAGCAGGCATATAAAGTGGAAGGTGTCAGACATGTATACAAATAGCGACCACATGGCTATAATTGCCGAAGTTTCGCTCTCCCAGGAAACGGAACTCTGTCGTAGAAATACTTGTCGAAAACGAAGCTGGCAGCAAAAAGACTTTGATATTGGCGTTTTTGAGAGTGTTTGGAGTGAGGCAAAGGCATCAGGCGAAGATGCCGCCCACTTAGTATTCGCTGTGCAGAAGGAGCTAGTTGCAGCATGCGATGCAACTATGCGCAGGACGAGGTACAATATAAATAGGAAGCCGGTATACTGGTGGTACGACGAAATCGCCAAGCTGAGGAAGCTCTGTCACTCAGCTAGACGCCGCCACCAGCGTAACCAGGGAGGTGATAACGAACTCAGCCTCAGAGAATCATTTAAATATCAGAAAAAGCTCCTGAAGTCAGCTATTATCCGTAGTAAGAGATCCTGTTTCGAAAAGCTCTGTGAAGAAGCGAACATAGACCCCTGGGGAACGGCATACAAAATTTGTATGTCGAAGTTTAAACATAAGTCTCAGCAACCTAAGAACGCATCCTTTATGAAAAATGTTGTCGAAGCGTTATTCCCGACACATGCCTCCATTTCCTATACTAAACGAAACGAAGCTACGGAGCCACCCCTATTAGTCACAGAAGACGAACTTTTGGCTATTGCGAAAAAAATCAAAAACTCTAAAGAGCCCGGAATAGATGGTATACTAAAGGAAGCCATAACTCTAAGACCCAACTTATTTGTTAACATGTACAATGCGTGTATATTAGAAGGGGTGTTCCCTGATCCGTGGAAGAAACCGCTTGGAGTTAGCAATCCAAAAAGCCGGCGGATTATCAGAGAGACAATACGGCTTTATTAAAAAGAGGTCCACTATTGACGCACTAAGAGAAATAGTTGATACTGCAAAATGTGCAATAAGCGGAAAAAGATGGAAAGGTGGTAGGAAAAAATACTGCGCGCTAATAACCCTGGATGTGAAGAATGCGTTCAACTCCGCAAAGTGGGCAAATATAATAAAAGCTCTACACGATATACATGCTCCTCAGTATCTGATAAATATTATAATGAGTTATTTTCAAAATAGGAGATTGCTATACGAGACGGACGAGGGAACTCAGAGCTACCCTATCTCCAGTGGAGTACCGCAAGGTTCGGTTTTAGGCCCGCTGCTATGGAACCTGATGTACGACGGGGTGTAAAAAATACCGCAATCAAAAAATGTGAAAACAGTCGCTTATGCGGATGACCTCATAGTGGTAGCTGTAGCTAAACATCTGGATGACCTCCGGATCAAATGCAATGACAGCATAAATGGTCTGCGCCGATGGTTTACTACTATGAGTCTAGAGCTGGCTGAGCAGAAAACAGAAGTCCTGCTCATAAGCTCAAGGAAAATTGAGGAGAAAATATCGCTGACCATCGGAGAATGTGAGATTACTTCACAGCCGCAGTTGAAGTATCTTGCGGTAATAGTGGACTCAAGACTTAAGTTCAAAGAACACTTGAAAAATGCGACAAGTAAAGCAAATAGAATATATAATGCGTTGTCTAGAATGATGGCAAATAAAGGCTGTGTGCGTTCCAGCCGACGATGTTTAATAGCTAAGGCAATAAGTTCAGTGATCCTGTATGCGGCTCCAATATGGATACAGGCACTAGAAACAAAATCATATGCTAGACCAATTAACACTGCATAGGCTTTCAGCAATACGAGTGATAAGTGCTTTCCGAACCTACCGTCTGCTGCGTGTCTTCGATGAAACGACCATAAAAGCTTTGAGCCGTTGGTTTCTTAAAAAAAAAAAATATTTGACTTTGTTTTGTTTTTTTTTAATTTTTAAATAAAATCGTTTGCAGCCACACAAACTTCAAAATATTTTCATATTTCACTTATATTCAACTTAATTTACCTGAATATCGTGGTTTCCTTCCATATTAATAACGAAATTTATTAAATTTATTAATTTCCAACACTTAAACGCCAATAATAAGAAAATAAACAAAAACAGCTGATAGAATACCGAACTCAAGAAACATACCACGCAGTGTTGTATCAGTCATAAAAAAATATGACAATATGACTATATGACACACTATTACACCTTGTGAATACCCTAATTGTTAATCTGAAGAATTTCATGCATCCGTACATTTCCATTTTACTCACAAAATCGCGGGATGCTACTCTAAATCCCTGTCGTATTTTCAGCATACAATTTTTAGTACATTATTACTAAATTCAAACAGATTTGAGAAGTTGGAAAACTTTATGGGAGTGTTACGCCAAAAAAGTAGCAACCGGCTGAAAGTAAAGTAGTGTATCTGTGTATCAGTTAGGTAGGTTGGTAGGTAAGAGCTGCCATTTTGATGCACTGTCATAAGACTTTATCTTGATATCACATCCAGCACCGTTTAGGTGCTTCCAACTAGGACATATCGCACACAAATGTAGGAGCCCCATTGATAGGTCATCCCTTTGTACTCGTTGCGGAACCGCAGGTCACATGGCAAAGACATGTACGAATTCCCCGAGTTGTATGCTCTGCAAAGGGGAACACTCTGTTCTGAGTAAGGCCTGTCCTAAATACGCAGATATGTTGAAGTCAACGGAAAAATGAAGATACTGCAACTCAATCTCAATCATTGCGCTGCAGCACAAGACCTTCTAAAACAGACGGTGCTAGAAGAAAACATAGATGTCGCCATATTAAGCGAACAATATTCTCAACGTTCGGAAAGCACTTGGTGTAAAGATATAAGTGGCAAAGCAGCAATATGGGCCTGCAAAGGACAAGCCTTCACATCTCGCTCCAAAGAAACCCATAATGGCTTTACATGGGCGAATTTACAAGGAATATTTTTTGTAAGCTGCTATGCTCGACCTAGCGCAACAATTAGCGAATTTGAAGATTTTCTCCTGGAGTTGTCTCTAGAAATCAGAAGCAAATCGCCAATATTAATAGCGGGAGATTTCAACGCATGGTCCACTGCTTGGGGTAGTAGAATTACAAACCATCGTGGTCGCCTCATTTTAGAGATCTTGAGTCAAACAAATCTTATGATTATAAACAGTGGGACACAAAATACCTTTCAAAAGGGAAGTAAAGGATCAATAATAGACCTAATGTTTGCTAAAGATGCGCTTAGCAGGCATATAAAGTGGAAGGTGTCAGACATGTATACAAATAGCGACCACATGGCTATAATTGCCGAAGTTTCGCTCTCCCAGGAAACGGAACTCTGTCGTAGAAATACTTGTCGAAAACGAAGCTGGCAGCAAAAAGACTTTGATATTGGCGTTTTTGAGAGTGTTTGGAGTGAGGCAAAGGCATCAGGCGAAGATGCCGCCCACTTAGTATTCGCTGTGCAGAAGGAGCTAGTTGCAGCATGCGATGCAACTATGCGCAGGACGAGGTACAATATAAATAGGAAGCCGGTATACTGGTGGTACGACGAAATCGCCAAGCTGAGGAAGCTCTGTCACTCAGCTAGACGCCGCCACCAGCGTAACCAGGGAGGTGATAACGAACTCAGCCTCAGAGAATCATTTAAATATCAGAAAAAGCTCCTGAAGTCAGCTATTATCCGTAGTAAGAGATCCTGTTTCGAAAAGCTCTGTGAAGAAGCGAACATAGACCCCTGGGGAACGGCATACAAAATTTGTATGTCGAAGTTTAAACATAAGTCTCAGCAACCTAAGAACGCATCCTTTATGAAAAATGTTGTCGAAGCGTTATTCCCGACACATGCCTCCATTTCCTATACTAAACGAAACGAAGCTACGGAGCCACCCCTATTAGTCACAGAAGACGAACTTTTGATTGCGAAAAAAATCAAAAACTCTAAAGCGCCCGGAATAGATGGTATACTAAAGGAAGCCATAACTCTAAGACCCAACTTATTTGTTAACATGTACAATGCGTGTATATTAGAAGGGGTGTTCCCTGATCCGTGGAAGAAACCGCTTGGAGTTAGCAATCCAAAAAGCCGGCGGATTATCAGAGAGACAATACGGCTTTATTAAAAAGAGGTCCACTATTGACGCACTAAGAGAAATAGTTGATACTGCAAAATGTGCAATAAGCGGAAAAAGATGGAAAGGTGGTAGGAAAAAATACTGCGCGCTAATAACCCTGGATGTGAAGAATGCGTTCAACTCCGCAAAGTGGGCAAATATAATAAAAGCTCTACACGATATACATGCTCCTCAGTATCTGATAAATATTATAATGAGTTATTTTCAAAATAGGAGATTGCTATACGAGACGGACGAGGGAACTCAGAGCTACCCTATCTCCAGTGGAGTACCGCAAGGTTCGGTTTTAGGCCCGCTGCTATGGAACCTGATGTACGACGGGGTGTAAAAAATACCGCAATCAAAAAATGTGAAAACAGTCGCTTATGCGGATGACCTCATAGTGGTAGCTGTAGCTAAACATCTGGATGACCTCCGGATCAAATGCAATGACAGCATAAATGGTCTGCGCCGATGGTTTACTACTATGAGTCTAGAGCTGGCTGAGCAGAAAACAGAAGTCCTGCTCATAAGCTCAAGGAAAATTGAGGAGAAAATATCGCTGACCATCGGAGAATGTGAGATTACTTCACAGCCGCAGTTGAAGTATCTTGGGGTAATAGTGGACTCAAGACTCAAGTTCAAAGAACACTTGAAAAATGCGACAAGTAAAGCAAATAGAATATATAATGCGTTGTCTAGAATGATGGCAAATAAAGGCTGTGTGCGTTCCAGCCGACGATGTTTAATAGCTAAGGCAATAAGTTCAGTGATCCTGTATGCGGCTCCAATATGGATACAGGCACTAGAAACAAAATCATATGCTAGACCAATTAACACTGCATAGGCTTTCAGCAATACGAGTGATAAGTGCTTTCCGAACCTACCGTCTGCTGCGTGTCTTCGATGAAACGACCATAAAAGCTTTGAGCCGTTGGTTTCTTAAAAAAAAAAAATATTTGACTTTGTTTTGTTTTTTTTTAATTTTTAAATAAAATCGTTTGCAGCCACACAAACTTCAAAATATTTTCATATTTCACTTATATTCAACTTAATTTACCTGAATATCGTGGTTTCCTTCCATATTAATAACGAAATTTATTAAATTTATTAATTTCCAACACTTAAACGCCAATAATAAGAAAATAAACAAAAACAGCTGATAGAATACCGAACTCAAGAAACATACCAGGCAGTGTTGTATCAGTCATAAAAAAATATGACAATATGACTATATGACACACTATTACACCTTGTGAATACCCTAATTGTTAATCTGAAGAATTTCATGCATCCGTACATTTCCATTTTACTCACAAAATCGCGGGATGCTACTCTAAATCCCTGTCGTATTTTCAGCATACAATTTTTAGTACATTATTACTAAATTCAAACAGATTTGAGAAGTTGGAAAACTTTATGGGAGTGTTACGCCAAAAAAGTAGCAACCGGCTGAAAGTAAAGTAGTGTATCTGTGTATCAGTTAGGTAGGTTGGTAGGTAAGAGCTGCCATTTTGATGCACTGTCATAAGACTTTATCTTGATATCACATCCAGCACCGTTTAGGTGCTTCCAACTAGGACATATCGCACACAAATGTAGGAGCCCCATTGATAGGTCATCCCTTTGTACTCGTTGCGGAACCGCAGGTCACATGGCAAAGACATGTACGAATTCCCCGAGTTGTATGCTCTGCAAAGGGGAACACTCTGTTCTGAGTAAGGCCTGTCCTAAATACGCAGATATGTTGAAGTCAACGGAAAAATGAAGATACTGCAACTCAATCTCAATCATTGCGCTGCAGCACAAGACCTTCTAAAACAGACGGTGCTAGAAGAAAACATAGATGTCGCCATATTAAGCGAACAATATTCTCAACGTTCGGAAAGCACTTGGTGTAAAGATATAAGTGGCAAAGCAGCAATATGGGCCTGCAAAGGACAAGCCTTCACATCTCGCTCCAAAGAAACCCATAATGGCTTTACATGGGCGAATTTACAAGGAATATTTTTTGTAAGCTGCTATGCTCGACCTAGCGCAACAATTAGCGAATTTGAAGATTTTCTCCTGGAGTTGTCTCTAGAAATCAGAAGCAAATCGCCAATATTAATAGCGGGAGATTTCAACGCATGGTCCACTGCTTGGGGTAGTAGAATTACAAACCATCGTGGTCGCCTCATTTTAGAGATCTTGAGTCAAACAAATCTTATGATTATAAACAGTGGGACACAAAATACCTTTCAAAAGGGAAGTAAAGGATCAATAATAGACCTAATGTTTGCTAAAGATGCGCTTAGCAGGCATATAAAGTGGAAGGTGTCAGACATGTATACAAATAGCGACCACATGGCTATAATTGCCGAAGTTTCGCTCTCCCAGGAAACGGAACTCTGTCGTAGAAATACTTGTCGAAAACGAAGCTGGCAGCAAAAAGACTTTGATATTGGCGTTTTTGAGAGTGTTTGGAGTGAGGCAAAGGCATCAGGCGAAGATGCCGCCCACTTAGTATTCGCTGTGCAGAAGGAGCTAGTTGCAGCATGCGATGCAACTATGCGCAGGACGAGGTACAATATAAATAGGAAGCCGGTATACTGGTGGTACGACGAAATCGCCAAGCTGAGGAAGCTCTGTCACTCAGCTAGACGCCGCCACCAGCGTAACCAGGGAGGTGATAACGAACTCAGCCTCAGAGAATCATTTAAATATCAGAAAAAGCTCCTGAAGTCAGCTATTATCCGTAGTAAGAGATCCTGTTTCGAAAAGCTCTGTGAAGAAGCGAACATAGACCCCTGGGGAACGGCATACAAAATTTGTATGTCGAAGTTTAAACATAAGTCTCAGCAACCTAAGAACGCATCCTTTATGAAAAATGTTGTCGAAGCGTTATTCCCGACACATGCCTCCATTTCCTATACTAAACGAAACGAAGCTACGGAGCCACCCCTATTAGTCACAGAAGACGAACTTTTGGCTATTGCGAAAAAAATCAAAAACTCTAAAGCGCCCGGAATAGATGGTATACCAAAGGAAGCCATAACTCTAAGACCCAACTTATTTGTTAACATGTACAATGCGTGTATATTAGAAGGGGTGTTCCCTGATCCGTGGAAGAAACCGCTTGGAGTTAGCAATCCAAAAAGCCGGCGGATTATCAGAGAGACAATACGGCTTTATTAAAAAGAGGTCCACTATTGACGCACTAAGAGAAATAGTTGATACTGCAAAATGTGCAATAAGCGGAAAAAGATGGAAAGGTGGTAGGAAAAAATACTGCGCGCTAATAACCCTGGATGTGAAGAATGCGTTCAACTCCGCAAAGTGGGCAAATATAATAAAAGCTCTACACGATATACATGCTCCTCAGTATCTGATAAATATTATAATGAGTTATTTTCAAAATAGGAGATTGCTATACGAGACGGACGAGGGAACTCAGAGCTACCCTATCTCCAGTGGAGTACCGCAAGGTTCGGTTTTAGGCCCGCTGCTATGGAACCTGATGTACGACGGGGTGTAAAAAATACCGCAATCAAAAAATGTGAAAACAGTCGCTTATGCGGATGACCTCATAGTGGTAGCTGTAGCTAAACATCTGGATGACCTCCGGATCAAATGCAATGACAGCATAAATGGTCTGCGCCGATGGTTTACTACTATGAGTCTAGAGCTGGCTGAGCAGAAAACAGAAGTCCTGCTCATAAGCTCAAGGAAAATTGAGGAGAAAATATCGCTGACCATCGGAGAATGTGAGATTACTTCACAGCCGCAGTTGAAGTATCTTGGGGTAATAGTGGACTCAAGACTCAAGTTCAAAGAACACTTGAAAAATGCGACAAGTAAAGCAAATAGAATATATAATGCGTTGTCTAGAATGATGGCAAATAAAGGCTGTGTGCGTTCCAGCCGACGATGTTTAATAGCTAAGGCAATAAGTTCAGTGATCCTGTATGCGGCTCCAATATGGATACAGGCACTAGAAACAAAATCATATGCTAGACCAATTAACACTGCATAGGCTTTCAGCAATACGAGTGATAAGTGCTTTCCGAACCATTTCAAATGACGCTGCTGAGGTATTAGCCAGTATGGCACCGATTGACATCCAGGGTGACGAATTCGCGCGAATACATAACTTAGCAGAGACGTCTACTACAGCAAAAAGAGAAGAGAGAATAAAAAGCATTGCAATGTGGCAGCAGCGGTGGCAAACTTCATGCAAAGGACGGTGGACCTACCGACTGATTTCGGACATACACTCGTGGATAGGTAGGAAACATGGAGACCTGGATTTCCACCTTACCCAAATGCTCAGTGGGCATGGTTTCTTCAGAAGCTATCTCTTCAAATATCGTCATGACTTTAGTCAATACTGTTCGACGTGTACAGAGTGTATAGAAGCCTCTGAACACGTGTTCTTTTATTGCCCACGGTTTTCAAGTATAAGGGAAATGTTGAAAACCACCCTGGGAGGTAGTATCACGGTGGAAAATTTGACTGCACATATGTGTGAGTCCTCTGTAAAGTGGAAAGCTGTCAGTAGAGCGGCAAATCTAATTATGACAAAGTTGAGACATTTAGAACAGATTAGGCGTCAGTCAGTCCGTGCATTAGAGGAGACTTAAACGTCTTCTTCTCTCCCATGAAGTAATACTTTGTCTAGTGGTCCCGTGGGAGAGACATGAGGTGGGAGTAGGTTAGGTTTAGCGGATTAAAGTCCCGCACTCCGGCTTTCTATGCTTCCTCCTACTATAAAAAAAAAAAAAAAAATATCACATCCATTCGAGTGTTCAAACCATTTGGTGTTCTCAATGAACCTACTTACCTCCGTTATGATTTTGTAGATAGATATTTAAGTTCAGGATCCCATGGATTCCAAAACTTCGATGTCTGATTTGTGTTAAAGCTAGGCACTCACAGAGGGCGTAAAAAACAGTTCCCTGGCTTCCTTCAAGTTTGTAACTGCGGCACGTGATATAGTATGATATTCCCCTTTTTAACGCATGTTCTCCAAATGGCCAGTGCCCCGCTATGGTAGCTGTAAGCCTGTATATTTTCCTGGACCTATGTAATAAGTCCTTGGTTTTTATTCTGTCATAGTTTGGTCATATTTGTTTCGTTATCCTTAATTTGTTTATAGATCTGCATCTATCCTGCTCTATTTGTTCAAATTGTGTACTAAGCTCCCTCTTGACCGCTCCTAGCGGACATGATATTGTCTATGCTTTATAAGACAAGCTAACCTGCCAGTTAGCTTAAACCCGTCCTTGCTTTGTTTACTACGCCGGCGACCAAAAAGCTAGTTGTTGTTGTTTTAACGGTTATCAGTCCCCGTTAGGATGGTGAGGGTTATCAGTATTGTCGTCGACTTCATCCAACGGGAGGCTCAGGCAACCTGTTGTTTCGACGGGGTCGGACCAAAGAGGAAAGGGTGTTAGATGGGTGGGTTTGGTAGGGCAAAGAGGTGCTCAGTGTCATGCGGAGACTCGTTGCATGCAGGACATACGTTGGGTATGTCAGGGTCTATTCTGGATTAGTAGGAGTTTAACCTGCTCTTCGTCTGCGATAGGTGGTGGTTTGACTCCAAGAACGCCATTCACTGGAAGGGAGTCGGTGAAGGTGTTGATGGCTCCACTGTGAGTGGTCAGTACCTGTCGAAAGTCTGCTGCATCCGAGGTCTGGTCGGCGTACTGTACGACGTCGTCGACGTGGTCGAGGAATGCAAAGATGGTTTCTACGAAAATATCCCAACAGGAACTGCTTGGAGAGGAGTTCATTATGCTTCTTGACTGGGAGCATAAGCGTCTCACTATGTACATAGGTGTTTGATGGAAGACATCAAGAGGCATTCCGTCGTGGTCCGGAGTGCAGTATTTTGACAGGTTTAGAGTTTCCTCATCTGCGTACCACTGCATCCAGGCGACCATATTGGTGCTAGTAGTGCCGCCTGGTTATCCGTGTGAATAGTTGCCAGTTGTATAATAGAATCATCGTGCGTTCATCTAAGTTCACTTATGCAATTATTGTTTCATTTAATATTTATTATTGAATTTATGAACGTTAAATACAGCTACGATAAGTCAGTGGTAGCTATATGTAAAGAATTTGGATAACTTCCCTTATCAGCCATACCCATTTTAAACCGAATTCAGGGGATTTATTCAAAGATTTACTCTGTAATTTTGTTGCCTTCATTGTTTTGTAAAAATTTTGACAGGAGGCAGTATGCCACTATCAGATACGAAGGCATGGCGGCGACGCGTTTTTTTCCATTGATGATAAGGTAAAGATTTTGCACGGTCTGGAATCTCTTGTTGAATTTTACCAAATGGCAGCCAATGGTCTTCCAACGAAACTCACAAAGTTTATAAAAAAGGACTTGCCTCCAAATGATGCCCGTCGACATGGTAATACTAATTTGTTGCATCGAGCGACCAAAGAAAATAACGCGACAATTGTTGGTGAGTTGTTAAAGTGTGGCTATCGCAACGTTGATGCAAAAAACCAAGATGGACAAACAGCTTTGCATTTAGCTGCTATTTACAGCGATCAGACCATATTAAAACTAATACTTGGATCAGACGTTAACGTTAATTGCATGGACGCATTTGGTAATATGCCCCTTCATGTAAGCTCATAAATTTTGGTACATAGTTTTTCATATATAAAGGATGATAAAGTTAACATATATTTTTAGTATGCATGCCGCACCAAACCTGGTGCTTTCATCTGTAATTTAATTGAAGCAAATGCGAACGTTCAAGGGCGCAACATTAAAAATGGTTATGTCCCATTACATGATGCATGCAAAAACGGTAATATTGATGCAGTAAAAGTACTTTTACAGTCAAATGCTCCCTTATTGCCACGCACGACTTCTGGAGAATTTCCAATTGACTTAGCTCGTGAAGCTGGGAGAGAAGATGTTGTAAAATATTTAAGCGACTACAAATTGCCAGGTGCACAAACTAAAAGATCTCTTTGGTATCATGGTACATTAACCAGAGAAGAAGCTGTTGAAAGTTTACAAAGATTTGCGAAACGAAAGAATTGTACTGTTAATGTGAACAACAACAACGGACATGAAGAAAGTAAAATTGATACTTCAGGAAGTTTTTTAGTTCGCTACTCTGATCGGTCTGGATTTGTTTTAACTCTTCTGTTTGAAAATCAGGTTAAGAACTTCAAAATATCACAATTGGTAAGCTGCAATATTTTTCCACTTTACTAAGTATTTAATGAAAATTATTCATGAACTTCAAGTCCAAATATTTGTACATTGATGAAGGGCCATATCTACCCACATTGGAACATTTAGTGGAACATTTTATGCGTTTTAACGACGGCTTACCAATTAATTTAAAATATGCAGTACCACCAGAACCCAAACCGCCACAACCACTACTTTCTACTCTGCCCCGAAACAAAAGCCATCATAAAAAATTGTACAATTCAAATTCATTAAATGAAAACATAGGCAACACAGAAATTGTTTCAACAACTTGTATATCTCATAAAGCAATTTCAAAAGCTCTGCCTGAGAAGAAACGTAAAGAAACTACAAATTTGATGCTGAGTAATTTTTTAAAATTGAAGTCGAAAATCCCAAACTCTGACGAAACGGTTCCTTCTTATACGGACACACCTACATCACAACGTTCAGTAGAAGAATATCCATGTAAAGGTTTATCATTTTGTACAAACTTCGTTAAAGCCGAAATATCAGACACTCGTGATTTCAATAAACCTTCTGCGATTAAAAATTCAGTCAACACTGACCTAAGCAATAACTTATCGCTGAACGAAATGTATAACGTGCCTAGAAACAATTCAGCAGTGGAAGAGCAAATTATGGATGAGTCTGTATTCTCCCACAACGAATCTGTATTTCAGACGAGCATATGTTCTGATAATTCCACAAATCGGTAAATATTTCATTAATAATATGATTTTAGTCCTCAGGGAAGAAAATTATAAAAAATACCTAACTGACAAGTAATTTATATTTGTTGTCGTTGCACATTGCTGACATAGAATATTCGTAGGTTGCTTCTTATATTTCGGGTTTTTGCAATACTAGTGTTGCAATCTGGCAACTAACAACTTTATTGTAAAGTTTGACATTTTTGATGTTATCCTTACTCAGAACGTTTTAAATTACGAGTGCTATTTCTGTTGTCTACAGTAACTTGAAATATTCATAAAATGGAATTAAATCACGAATATTTTTCCCTTCCTTGCTCCTTGGAGCGTTCCCTTCCTTCCCCTTTGCCGCAATAGGGGGTTGAGAGTCGTCCGCCCTAGCATCCATAGGGAGGATGCTTAGAGTCAGCCTCTCAAATCCATGGCATATGGTACCCTTTCACTCCTTAAGAGGACCGTCCACATTGAGCAGTATCAATGCTTGCCACAAAGGTTCCTCAGTTCTCTCGAGTCGTATAACCACCAATCGTGCATGGGCAGCGAAAGATTATAATATCTAATAATCTCCACGATTTCTTCTGTGGGGGAAAGCTCGGCCGGAAGCCAGACCCGAGCCCAAGGGCGCAATGGAATACGGTCTCCAATCTGGTACCTTCTTAAACCTCTCCTTCAAGAGGCACTGCCTATTTGTAGAGGGTTACTGATCGCTATTTGACACACCCTTTAAGCTTGTGAAGCCCATAGTGCCACCCGGCATTTTCATAGAAACTGTGGGAGTTGGCGCAGCTACCCTCTTTCTTACCTCTGCCTTGAAGGGCGTAGGACATTTCGCGTTACACAGGATGCACCAACTTGGAGGCGACCTATTTATAATTAAATAGGAGATCTCGCTTTATAAGACAAAAAAAAATATTACCAAAGAGGCCAAGGGGGGCTGTACGATCATAATTAATAACTTTAGCTATTTACTGCGTATTCGCCTGATTACGTCTACTTATGAAAGTATGATTACTTTTTATACCTCTTACTACTAAAACTTTATAAAGTTATAAACTTCCAAGAAAGACATCCCGTCCATATTCGATCTATTTCGATCATTTTATTATTAAAGTAACAAAACGTTTTTAGTTTTTTTTTCACCCAACTGTTGTACGTATCACCTAAAACTAAGAGCGATAGATATAGAGTTATTGTTATATGTACGTATATAGTATAAATCATTAGGATAACGAGAGAAGTTTAAATCCGGTTGACTCTCTGTCTGTCCGTTCGTGCAAGCGGTACCTTGAGTAAAAATTGAGATATCTCGATGAAATTTGGTATGTGGGTTCCTTAGTTCAAAATTTCGAGATGGGCGTGTTCGAATCACGTCCACAAATCGCCATTAACCGAAATAATATAAAGTGTCATAACTAAGCACTAAATTAGGATATAAAACTGTAATTTGGTACCGAGGATCGCAGCAGCAAGGTCCACTTGTGGGAAAAATTTTGGGAAAAAGTACGTGTGGGCTTGCTCTGTAAAAAGTTTAATGTACATATCTCTTAAACCGTCTAAGCTTAAAAACTTCTACCGACAGTGCAAAAATGAATGAAATCGGAGGATAACGCGGCTCATTCTCCATCGAACTGTACTTTTAGAAACTAACTAAATGCGACAGAAACGTAAAAAATTTCCGCCAGGATAGTATCACAAGACTTTATAAAAACCGTGTTAAAAATTGAGCGATGGGCGTGGCATCCCTCACTTTTTGTTAAAAATCATATCTCGGGACCCGACTGACCGATCTCGATAAATTTTAGTACGGCTAATTTTCATATTCCTATGTCACGTTGTGAAAATGAGCGAAATCGGACAATAACTGCGCCTATTTTTCATATTTCACAGTTTACAATTCCAATTGATTCTTTTACTTTCCAATACCAAGAAAGAATTAATATAACGGGATTAAACTTTGCACGAATAGTGCCTTATGTGTCTGTCAGTATAGGAGTTGTATATAGTATTGGATTTCGATCCTCAGGTTAACGTTTTACATCATAAAGTATTTCCCTAGCTTTGATTCTTGTAAGTTGCAAAAGTATAAAAAGTTCGGTTATTTGTTAAACTAATGTTTTATAATTGTTTGTTTATATTTTAAAATAAATTTTTTATATGCACAATTTCAGACATTACAAACAAACGTATGAAGCAAAAGGACACCTTGAAGAGGTTGATTCACAAGGAATTTCTATTCAAAAGTCACGAGGGGTTTTCTGTGACTTCGAAGGCTTTGACTCCTCCTGTATTCCTAATATGGAAAGTGAAAATGAAATATCTAGCTACTGCATTTCCAACGAAAATGTTGAATTGGGAAAACTAATTGGTGAAGGCGAATTCGGTTCCGTATATCGTGGTTACTTGAAAGGGGCTATTTTAGGAGCTACTGATAAATATTCTCATGTGGAAATTGCAATCAAAACGTTACGAGATGAACACTGCCGAACTAGTAAGCAAGAGTTCCTACGTGAGGCCTCTGTAATGATGCATTTAAAGCACCATTGTATAGTGCAATTAATTGGGTTATCTAAAGGTGATACTTTAATGATGATACAGGAGCTTGTGCCTCTAGGGTCAATGTTACTTTTCATACAAAAAAATGTTAGAAAAATTGATCCAAATCGAGAATTAAAACTATGGGCTTCTCAAATAGCATGCGGTATTATTATAACAGATCAAAAATTATGACATAAACTAAATTTTTTTTTTAGGAATGCAATATTTAGAATCTCAACATTTCGTACATCGGGATTTAGCCGCCCGAAATATTCTACTAGCATCATTTCATCAAGCAAAAATCAGTGACTTTGGTTTATCTCGTGCTCTGGGATCATCTAATGACTTCTATGAAGCCCAGCATGGCGGTAGATGGCCGATTAAATGGTAACCCTATTGTTATAGACTATGACTTGATTAAAAATTGTATAATTCCAAGGTATGCCCCAGAGAGCTACAAAAATGGAATTTTTTCACATTCCAGCGATGTTTGGTCTTACGGAGTGACATTATGGGAGATGTTTTCATTAGGCGAGGTACCTTACGGTGAAATGCTTGGTTCTGAAGCTGTAAAGTTAATAGAAGATGGAAAACGTCTGTTGCAACCCAAATTTTGCCCTAATAATGTCTATACTATTATGGAAAACTGCTGGCAATATAATCCTAAAGATCGGCCCACATTTAGTTATTTGACCGAGATTTTTGTGAAAGATCCGGACTACGAAAATATAATAGAGCTGGTTAAAACAAGAAGTATTAGTTAAATTAAAATAAGTTGTGCACAATAAAATTAAGGTTTGTAAAATAGTTTTGGCACATTTAGTACAGCCGAATAACCACACTATTACGCATCTCTAATTGCGTAAGTGCAGTCTGCAATTTTGCATTAGAATACCAAATTGAACTATGTATGTTTAGATACCGCAAAATATTGTGTAAATTATGAAGTACTATCAACCCTTATTATAGTAGATAGAAGTTTCAAAATAAGACTTATTTTAGTATGCAATCCAACAAGAAATTTTTTAAACTAGTATAAAAATTTATGATTTTACGGTGCTTTATGACACGTTGTGAGTATCCCAAATATGTATATGCATGTATATATATTTTTCTAACTGAATAATTTTCCAAATCGTTTGACTTTAAACACATTATGAACTTTTCAAGTAATATTTACTTTCACGTCTTTTTTGATGGTATATATTTTTTGAAAATTTTAAATTGCCTATTGAGAGGTAAAATTATTGAAATAATATTTACAATTGTACCAATAGTGCTTAAATGCTGCTTTATTATAAATTTATAGTTAGTAAATAAATTTCGAAATCCATTAAAATGGCCAGCACGATACGAATGTACGAATTAATTCAATTCAACTAAAGAAATTAATTCTACTGAAAGTCATCGTCTTCCATTTATGTAGTATATATGTACATAGTTTGATTGTTAACTTCTAACTACCATTAACTAGCGCAGTTTCTTCTTGAAAAACGTTTCTTAACCGAAATGTGGCTTTTTCGGTAACACAGTAAATATGTTGTTGATGAAACTGTTAAAAACTGAGCATTTGAAAATTTATATTTTCAAACCTAAATATGTACAGTACCGCACATAAGTATTGGCACAGCAACCATTTTGTGTTTTTCGGCTATTTTAAAAGCAGACTAATAGGTTATTTCGTGTAAATATATTTTCCCTTGTGGGAAAGCGGGCAGTTTGCAACAAACTGGAGTTGAAGCAGGCTTTGTTAGAGGAATGGCACAAATTAACCCAGCAAACAACCCAAAAACTAGTATATTCCATACCAAGGTGTCTAGAAGCTGTAATTAAGCAAAATGGACTACCCACCAAATATTAATTAAATTGCATAATGTTTTTTTTTATAATTTACTTAGTGTGCCAATACTTGTGTGTCGTAGAAATTGCTTATTTGTCATGAATGTAAATTAAAAAGTATAATTAACAAGTAAGGAAGGGCTAAGTTCGGTTGTCACCGAACATTTTATACTCTCGCATGATAAAGTGATAATCGAGATTTCATTATCCGTCATTTACATATTTTTTTATTTTGCTGTAAAATTAATTAGATTAGTAGTTCCTGAGATATGGTTTTTGGTCCATAAGTGGGCGACCCTACGCCCATTTTCAATTAAAAAAAAAGACTGGGTGCAGCTTCCTTCTGCCATTTCCTCCTTAAAATTTAGTGTTTCTGACGTTTTTTGTTAGTCGGTTAACGCACTCTTAGTGATTTTCAACATAATCTTCGTATGGGAGGTGGGTGTGGTTATTTTCCGATTTCTTCCATTTTTGAACTGTATGCCGGAAGGAATGACTCTATAGAGCTTGGTTAACATAGCTATAGTAGTTTCCGAGTTATGTACAAAAACTTAGTAGGGGGCGGGGCCACGCCCACTTTTCCAAAAAAATTACGTCCAAATATGCCCCTCCCTAATGCGATCCTTTGTGCCAAATTTCACACAAATAATAAGTGTGAAATAAAACAAAAAAAAATACAAAGGCATGAGCGCAGCGCAGCCCCATCAACAAAGCCGTAGGCATTCTCTGAATGCCTACTTCAGCTTTGTCGAGCCTGCGAGTTCAGCTCCTACTAACAAACAAGGCAACGGTGAGAAGGATGAGTCATCGCAGCGACCAACTGAGCAGCACCATAAGCAGAGCTTACAAAAAACTAAAGCAGGAGAGAACGGCAGTCAACAACGGCCAGCAGCAAACATGATCACACCAACTAAACAGGTACCAGCAAGTACGCAGGCAGCGAAGAACAACATAAAGCAAGGTGAGAATGTACCAATAAAAAAAGGCCAGTCTGTACAAACTGGCATTGACCGCTATATTAACATAAAAAGGAAATTAAGTCCTTCAAAGTCAGCGGTCAATCCCAAGAAATTCCAAAGCGGTACACCAATTAAGAATAAACCGGAAGTTTTAAATGGCAATAGGTTTGCCTTACTAAGCAATGGAACAGACGACGATGCCAAGGGTACCACCACAGTCGTTAATGCCAAACCACCTCCAATATATTTGCGCGAACGTAGCAGTAATGCTCTCGTTGCTGAAATAAGTAAAATTGTAGGTACTAACAATTTCCATATAGTGCCTTTGAAAAAAGGCAATATAGATGAAACAAAAATTCAGTCCTACACTGAAAAAAGTTTTATGGACATAGTTAAATTTTTGTCAAATAAAAACAAAAATTATTATTCGTATCAACTGAAGAGCTCTGGAGTCCGCCGTAGACTCTAGTGAAGTCAAAAAAGCATTGGAAGAATGTGGTTTTGGAATTAAAACAGTTGTAAATATATTTAATAGAAACAAAATACCACAGCCAATGTTTAAAATTGAATTGTTGCCGAATTCGAATCAACTTAAAAAAAATGAGACCCATCCCATTTATAATTTGAAATATTTGCTGCATCGTAGAGTAACTGTGGAAGAACCACATAAAAGAAGCGGTCCGGTACAATGTACTAACTGTCAAGAATATGGGCATACTAAATCATACTGCACTCTACGCAGTGTTTGTGTGGTACGTGGTGATTTACATCCCACTTCTAAATGCACCCTTAAGAAGGAAGAGTTAAATAAAAAATGCAGCAATTGCGGAGGGAATCACACCGCTAACTACAGAGGTTGCCCTGTATATAAAGATCTGAAATCTAAGTTGTCACAGGGAATTCAAGCACGTCGTAACCAAATGTTACAAACGCCTCGTAATGAAATTATAGCAACCTCAGAAAAAAGTACAAATCCTATTACTTCTAACAATAATAATATGCAAGGAAGCTATGCAAATGTGGTAAAAGGTAACACTGTGCAAATGCAACTGCCGCAAAATCCTCCAAATGGAGGTATTGAAACTATGATTATAAATCTTACACAGTGTATGACACACTTTATGTCTACCATGCAAAACATAGTCCAAGATTTAATAAAATCACAAAATCAAATGCTGCAAAATTTATTAAGTAAAAAATGAGCTTACTAAATATCTGTATATGGAATGCTAACGGTGTTAACCAACATAAATTAGAGATTATCAGATTTCTGTCTGAAAAGAATATAGATGTAATGCTTATTTCAGAAACTCATTTAACAAATAAAAATAATTTCAATATTCCGGGATTTAGACTATATGTTACAAATCATCCGGGTGGAAAAGCGCATGGTGGCACGGCAGTGTTGATTAGAAATCGTTTAAACCACTATGCTCTAGAATTTTATGCTACACCACAGTTACAAGCTACAACAATATCACTAAAAAATCGGGGTTGTGACTTAAACCTTACGGATATATACTGTCCACCTCGTTTTAAAATTATAGAAATCGAATTTAAAGACTTTTTTGGAACACTAGGTCAAAGATTTCTAGCAGGGGGAGATTACAACGCAAAACACACGTACTGGGGCTCACGTCTTATTAATCCGAAAGGACGACAGCTGTGTCAAACTGTTATAAATAGGCACAATAACCTTGAAATAATATCTCCTGGTAAGCCGACATATTGGCCTAGTGATCGGAAGAAAATACCTGATTTAATTGATTTTGATGTAATCAAAAATATAGATAAATCGTACATAACAGCAGACACATGTACTGATCTATCTTCTGATCACTCTCCGGTACTAATAAAATTATGTGAACAACCCATATTCGTTAATCCAAAAGTGGGTCTAACTTCTTATAAAACAAATTGGCTAAAATATAAAAAATACGTCAGTAGCCACATTAATATTGAGTACAAAATAAATACAGGAAGAGATATTGACGAAAGTATAAGGGAAGTCAATGATATAACAACCAGCGCAGCTGTCTTAGCAACACCAAACAAAAGCTATAAGCCGCTTGGTTTCAGAAAAATCTCTATTAGAGAAATAGAAATGCTTGTAAATGTAAAAAGGCGTGCAACACGTGAATGGCAGATAAATCGTTCCCCTTCCACTCAGCTTCAATTAAAATCTGCTGTACGTAAATTAAAAAACGCGCTTAAACGTGAGGAAGAATTAAACACCGAAATGTATATAAAGAAGCTGTGTTCGAATTCAAACAAGCAAAATTCCCTTTGGAAAGCCCAAAAGTCCATGAAGCCACCAACTGACTCCAACATGCCTATACGAGACTTGGGAGGAAATTGGGCTCGAAGTGAAGTGAAAAAGGCTAATTGCTTTGCAAATCACCTAGAAAAGGTATTTCAACCCAATTTGCCAAAGAACAACTTTAAGCTGTCAATCTTACCCAATACAGCTAAAGAGTCGCTCGAGCCTCTTATGACTTCACCTTCTGAAATCATTGGTATCATCAAAGTCCATCTTAGTCCAAAAAAGTCGCCGGGACATGATAAAATTTCCCCAAAAATGCTAATTGAGTTACCAATTATTGCTGTAGAGGTGCTCTCTTTGCTCTTCAATGCAATTCTTAGTTTCGGATACTATCTAATTTCGTGGAAAAAGTCGCAGATTATCTTGATAGATAAACCTGGGAAAGACTTAACACAGCCGTCTTCATATAGACCAATCAGTCTTCTACCCTGTCTTTCAAAAGTATTTGAAAAAGTAATACTATCAAAGATGTCTCCTTTCCTCCACGAAAATAACACAATACCATTGCATCAATTCGGATTTCGTGCGAAACATGGCACAATAGAGCAAGGAAATAGAATTACTAACGAGATAAGGAAAACATTTGAGCACAGGGAGTACTGTTCAGCAATATTTCTAGATGTAGCTCAGGCGTTTGATAAGGTGTGGCACGAAGGTCTTTTATATAAGATTAAAAAAATTCTACCTTTAGAATTGTATAGAACCTTGGGGTCTTATTTAAAAAATAGAAAATTTATGGTAAAAGTGGGAGATTTCATATCTGATGAACGTCAGATAAGGGCAAACCGTCTAACTTAGCTTCTAATAAAACAAAATTTTTATAGATTGAGTCAAGAAATTGTCTGTCCTCAAAAGTGATTGCTTTTAGAGTGTTAATGTTGCCTGAAATAAGCGATAGCGTTTCTTCATATTTCGTTAAATTGATGAAATGTAAAATTTTGTCGTAATGGTTGATTGTCCTTACTTCTCCTGTCTTAACGGGTAGGTACCCGTTGTTGTTGGTAAGATCCTGTATGTCGATTTGTTGTGTGGTCACGGTCAATGTCATCGTTAGTTGAATCAGAAAGGTATAGTAGCGGGTCATTATGACTAACTGAAAAGATAATTTTAACATTGTTTAATATTTTTTTTGTGAACGATTTTCCTTGACTTAGTTTTAATTGTGGAATTGTAGTTCTGCTTTACAATTTCCTTTCTGTATGTAGAAGTTAATTTTTTCCTATTCTCTTGTCTATTTTTACGAAAATCTCGTCTCCTCTGACGTATTGTTTTAACGGGGTTCGATCTTTATTATGGTACAAAAGGTCGATATTCTGTTTAGTTAATAATTTCCTAGCAGTTTCCTCTCTATCCTTATCTAGTAATTTTGGGTCACTACAAACTTTTCTGCCAAAGAAAGCTTCTACGGGTTTCTTTGCGGTAGTGGAATGAATTGAATAATTGTATTCTTTTACCGATTTCTCCAGTAATTCGTTAAAAGAACTATGCGTTTTTTCGCTTTGCAAGCAACGCATGATCTCCTGTAGAGTTGAATGAAACCGTTCAACCTGTCCATTTGAGGAGCTGGTGTAAGGGGCTGTTCGAAATATTTGTATGCCGAACTCATTCTCTATCATAAAATTTATTGACTCAGATTTAAATGATCTTTTATTGTCAAATACTACCGTTTCCGGTATGAGGGAAAGTAGTATATCTCTCAGAGGTTGCCTGATATCCTCTGCAGCTTTAGATTGTATGGGTTTCGCGACAGCAAATTTTGAAAATTTATCTACGGCTGTCAAAATCAACTGTTTTCCTATTATGAGGATATCTAAGTGAACTATTTGACCAGGAAACCGTGGAATTGGAGTGGCCTGTATTTGCGGCTTTGGCGGATGCCGTTCGTATTTATTAACTTTGCATGTTTCGCATTTTTTCATAATTTTTTTAATTTTATTTGCCATTGCAGGAAAATAATATTTTTCTAGGATCTGCATTCTATTTTCCCTGCAATTCCTATGTGCTCTATTATGGGTGCTAACTATTAATTCTTCTTGCTTAGCGCATAGGTTAAAGGTTGGTGGTCGGTCGTGATTTTTACCTTGCGTGAACCGTATAGGTAATTTTTGAAGGGAGTTTAATGCCCATATTATTGGAAGCATCTCCTTTTCGTTTGCTGCGTAGTGCTCTTCGGCTCTACTCAACGTTCGCGATATAAAAGCTATCGGCTTATCGTTTTGCGACAAAACTGCGCCTATGGCGAAGTTTGAGGCATCAGTAGCCAGTTCAAATTCCTTTTCGAAATCTGGGAAAGCAAGGATAATGTCCTTGGACTTTAGGGAATTTTTAATTTTGATAAAAGACTCGATTGCATTTTTATCGAGGTCAATCTTAATATTGGCCGATTTGTTTTTAGATGTTCGGCCCTCTTCCCCTCTTAAAAGGGATGTCAAGGGTTTGGCGATTTTTGCGTAATCTCTAACAAATCGCCTGTAATATCCTGACATACCTAGAAAGCTACGGAGTTCTTTTAAATTTTTGGGCTGTGGAAAATTGGAAATTGCCTCCACTTTTGCCGGATTGGTTTTTATGCCATTTGGTGTAATGATGTAACCTAAAAATTCCGTTTTCCTTTTAAAAAAGTTGCATTTATCCAACTGCACCTTCATGTTGGCTTCATCTAGGGTCCTAAAAATTGTTTTAATGTGTCCGAGATGTTCCTCCTCGGTTTTACTAAAGATTATTATGTCATCAATATAGACATAACAACATTTCCCGATGTATTCTCGCAATATATCGTCTAATGCGCGCTGGAATATTGATGGCGCATTTTTCAGGCCAAAAGGTAAACGCGTGAATTCATATTTTCCATTGTTTATGGAAAATGCGGGTTTTTCAATGTCAGATTTTTTTAGTGGAATCTGGTGAAAACCACTTTTTAGATCAAGTACAGAAAAAAATTGCTGTTGCTCAGCTGGGAGATAACTTCTATTATCTCGTGGATAGGGTACCTATCCGCAGTCGTGACTGCGTTGAACTTTCTGTAGTCGATGACCATGCGGTACTGTTTGTTTCCCGCTGAATCCGTCTTTTTGGGTACAATCCAAACTGGGGAGTGGTACGGCGACCTTGACGGCCTTATTATACCATCATTTAGAAGCTTTTTTACTTGGTTTTCTACCTCGCCTTTTAGAGCTGCGGGGTATGGGTAGAATTTCGTGTAAACTGGTGAATCACTCGTTGTCCTAATTTGGGCAACAACTTTGGTTGTATATGTAAGTTTCTCATCGGGTTCTGAGAAAAGATTTCTGTAGGAGTTGACAACGTGATTTATTTTTGTTTTCGTTTGAGGAGGCAACGTTTCCTCCTTTATATTTACTGCATTGACTGCTTTAGAAGGCAGCTGCTTTAATCTTATTGCCTTACCATTTCTTATTTTCATGTAGTTTTTGTTTGTGTAAATTACGGCCTCTAACTCCTTTAGAGTGTCGTTACCTAGTATGCCATCAAAAGTTACTAAAGAAGGCATGAGGTAGAATTTTATCTCCTCATTCATATCAAACAACTTTGCTTTGGTATGCTCGCATATTTTTATGCAACCTACAACGGATTTTGCATAGAAGGGCACCTCGTTTGGTATACGCTTCCTTGCAAGTTCGGGTTTTACGTAATTCTTGCTTGAACCCGTATCTATTAAAAATTTAAGGATTTTTCCGCTCTCGGCTTTTACTTCAAAATAGGGTAGCGAAGATCCTATCATGCCAAAAAATTAATGCTCGTTTGTTCAACGATATTCTCATCTTCCGCCTGTTCTGTGGATAGATGAAAAGTTCTTTGATATTTATTTGGTTGATGATGAGCAGTCGGCTGAGGTCTTTTGCCATAAGCCTGGTTTTGGGTGGGTCTATTCATATAATTTATCCTACGGGAGTGGATGTTTGGGTCTACATCCATCAATTCTGGCCGCTGTTGGGGTTTGGGTGGTCTAGGGGGGTAATTGCCGTTATGCTGCCATATTTGACCAAGAAATTGTGGCCGTGGTTGCCAAGTAGGTTGGTTTGGCTTGGGAAAATGAGCCAGTTGGGGATAAAATTGTTGTGTTTGCTGCTGCACAAAGTTTCTCCTTGGTGGCAGCTGAGGAGGTTGTCCTTTCCTTGCGTTAGTCGCATGATTTGTGCGAAAAGTTTGGTTCTCTAGTTTCATACACAGATGAAGAACCTGTGGCAAGTCCGCCGGTTCCCGTATTCCTAAGAGTCTGGGTAAGTCCCCACTTGGTCCTCTTATAAATGTGTCTAACGCTTTGTCCCTGTATGCCTGTGTCAGGAGGCACAAGGATTCCTTACCCATTTCGAGGCATCCTAACTTGTTTAAAATCAGCGAAAGGTGTGTATACACCTGCTGGTAGAATTCAGGGACGGGTCTGTTCCCTTGTATCAATGTCGTCATTTGGTACTCGAGAGTGGACAAGTCTCTCTTGTCACCATAACGCATCATTAGACATTTTGATATGGCCTGCCAATCAAGCGGCGTGTTGTAAGATTCTAAGGCGATGTCGGCGTTGCCGACTATTTTATTTCTTTCCACACTTAATATGCCAAAAAACTTTGGTTGTCCTTTCAATGGCTCGTATATGGCCAAAATTATGTCAGGAATTTTATCTAATTCCCCTAAATTGTTCCTATGTCTATCCTCGATTTGTTGGTCTACTACTTGCGACGGAGGGGGGTTAAGTACTGACTGTACTACCTGTGGTCCTTGTTGTCTAAGTATGTCTGTGGCAATTGTCGATATTGGCCTAGTCAAATCATCTACTGATAACTGAGAAGATTGTGGGGGGGCGACAGAAGTTTGGGATGAGGAAAGAATTGGTGGACGAACTAGGTTATTGGGATTTGCCATTTTTACAAAATACTATGTATATAATTATAAATATATTTAGAAATAATAGAAAATATAGCACCGACTCACTGCTTGTAGCGCTGGTTTTGTGCTTGTATTTTCTTCCTTCGTTACGGATTCTGTAGTTAAAGCTGTTGATGCTGTTGTAACTTCTGTTGATGGAGTTGATAGTGTGATTATAATGCTCAATAGGATTTGGTAGCAGGACTACTTCGATATAGAATTTCACGCTGCTCACAGAACTTGTTTTATAGTTCACTTTTAGATTTTTCTCTTCTATTAGCTTGTTTCACAGTTTTTTTCTTTCGCACATTCAATGCTCAATAGGATTTGGTAGCAGCACTATTTTGATGTAGAATTTCACGCTGCTCACAGAACTTGCTTTATAGTTCACTTCTTATTGAAAGTCAAATGTTTTTACTATCCTTTGTTCGTTTAAGGATAGATTTTTCTCACAGTTTTTTTTGCACATTCACTTCTTATTTTATCCTTGATCGTTTAGAGATATTGTTTAAATAGATTTTTCTTCTTTATTGTCCAACACTTTATTACAGTATTTTTTGTTATTATTCCAGTTTAAAATTTTTTTTTATATCCGCGATCTTAGGCCGACACGTAATGTCTCCTTTTTGCCTAAGCTACTAAGGAACCGACCGATCGACGCTTTTTGTTTTTAGCAAAGTAGCTTTACGCCTAACTTTTTAGCTAAGTTTTTACACTTTTACACGGCGCGTGATACAGGTGGCTTTACGCTCCTTTGCATCTAAGTTGTCCTTGCACTTTACGTGACTTTTAGTACAAATAGCTTTACGCTTGCTTGCAATTCGCTCGGGCGCCAGTTAAGCTTTCTCTCGTTGAGAAAGCTAAAAAAAAAACAAAATTGTTTTCGCGTTTAACAACGGTGCTGCATGGTTGGCAGCGCGACCGCGTTACTTTATTGATTGACATAAAATGTAACTAAAATTTGTGCTTAACATAATTTTATACCTAAGTTCCGTCTAGCCTGCAGTGTGGTGGCGTGATGCACTCCCAGGAATTGGCTTGTGAAGGTGCATAAGCATTTCGGGTGCGCGTGCCGGAAGTCAAGTCATTGTTACTGAAACTGCTGCGGCGATTTGCTTAAATCAGTAAGTTATGTAGTAGTTGCGCAAGTTATGTTGTCGGATTGTTGATAGGTGTTGTATTAACTTGTACATACGTATGTATGTTTAAAAATAGATATTTATTTTTAATTGTGTTTCGGCTTTGCTGGTAAGTATGCATGTTCCATGATATTTTAACATATTGCCGAGGGAAAGAAATGATTATCTAAAATTAGTGGACAGTATATGGATATGTATGTATATCATACTTAAACTTAACTTTCTTAAATTTAATCCTCCTTTTGTGTTTGCAATATCGATGCTTCCATTCCTTGACTTTTGTGCCGAATTTTGCTGCATTCGTTGGTGTGCATCTGCTTCGTCTGCCACTAGTCCCACGTTTAGGTCCTTTCCTTTTGTTTGTGGTTGCAGAATCATTCCAATCATCTTCCGCATGGTTCTTCATTTTAGCAATTTTGCGAACTGTAATTTTTGGCTGCTTTTTATAATTTACGAAATCTTTTCCTTTTTTGATAAGATTCGGACTTGGCTTAACTAAAATATCATTACGCTTTTTCGGCAATTGTGTTGGTTTTTTCAAAACTTGTATTTCCTCTTCCTTCTCATACGCTTCAGCATCATGTTCCAAAATGTGGTCCATTTCTTTAGCTTCGTCCTTGTCTTCAAACGATTTCGTCTGGACTTCACTTTCCCACATTTCTCCAAAATGTGAGCCTTCCGGAAGATATAAGTGCGAAGGTACCAATTCATTTTGTTTTTCCTTTTTATCTTTCTCTATTATTTCTGTTGTTTTTTCCTCAACAGAAGATAGAGAGAGTAGTCGAACTCTTATAATATATCTTATATTTTTCGTCTTCAATCTTTTGTACTGTATTAGTTAGTTTCGTCGCAGTTGTAGATAATTTGGGTACGATGAACAGAATTGGCTGATTGTCATACTTTTTCTTAAGTAGACTCCATGCAGCTTCATAATTTTTTAACGAAATTTGAAAATGCTGTATTACTCGTGCAGCTTCGCCTTTTAAGCATTGACGAAGACGCAGCATTTTCTCTGTGTTCTTCATCTGCTCGTTGTCATGTACCATAACTTTGAACACGTCCATTCCTTAACATCGCCATAAAATGTTGGAATTTTTATTATTTTTCTTTCTTCAAAGTTAGGGTGATAAGAAATTTTAGGCTCTTCTTTTTTTAACTTTTTCTTTAAATGCTTAAGCTCTTCGTAGTATTCGTCACAAATTTCTTCGAATAATATTTCAATTTCTTCATTGAAATCTAATTTGCTTTTTTTTTGGATGTCTGTGAATAAAAAGTCTAAGCCTTTTATTTGATCGTTGTCGATCATTAATTCCATGCTTAGATCTTATATTTTTCTCCTGAGGTTTTCAATTTTCCTCATGAATATGGAAGTTTTTCGATCTAAATCTTGGTGTTTAGCTCCAACTTCTTCAATTTTTGTTTTACATGATGGCTTTGTTGGAAACACCTTTTCGGAAAAATCCGCTTGGGCTTCAGGATTTTTCTTCTTCTTCTTTAGTTGACCTTGCTGTGCCTCGACTCACAGCCGCTGAATATCTCTTGGATAGCAGTTAGATCAATGCGTTTAGTCTATGCTAAAACGGCTTATGCGATCGCTTACAAATATTTTTATTTAAGCAATATGCCGGAATATACACCCGTCTTACAATTTTTATTTTTATTTAGTCAATATGCGGGAATATACACCCATCTTACAATTTAATTTTTCCTGTATTTTTTATAATATCAGGGCTTTTTTTTAATTTGGCTGAGCTCTTTTTTTAGGCTCGATGGGACCGAATGTTAATACCTTAATATAGTTTCTTACAATCCTTACCTCTGGTGGGGGGCAATGCAAGACTTTTATTTAGGGAGAACTTATTCATTCTGGTTTTATTTGGTAAAATGTAAACCTTATATACTATTTTTGAGTTCTTAGTTAGCTAATTAAACATATGTATATTTACGGCACACCACAAAATGGGTTGTTTTCAACTGTACGATACAACACATGAGTGTGTGTGTTTAATGTTATCTCTTCTTTAAATTTATGATTTGTGTCCCATGCATCTTTATTATTATTAGATGCATATGGTGGTTGTTTATGTACATACGTATGTATGTATGTATGTTTAAAAATAGATATTTATTTTTAATTGTATTTCGGCTTTGCTGATAAGTATGTATGTTCAATGATATTTGAACAACCCTATATCTGATTTTTTTAGTTTTAGGACTTACAAACAACCGTTATGTGAACAAAACTATAATACTCTCCATAGCAACTTTGTTGCGAGAGTATAAAAAGAAATTATTATAAAAAAATTAGTATATGTGGTAGTTAATGAATGGATTTAACAAGGGAAAATATATTTACACTAAATAACCTTTTAGTATGCTTTTAAAATAGCCGAAAAACACAAAATAGTTGCTGTGCCAATACTTAGGGGCCATCCATAAATTACGTCACACCTTGAAGGGGAGGGAGGGTATCATTCAGAAGTGACATTGTGTGACAAGGGGCAGGGGGGGTCAAATGCTTTGTGACATCACATTTCAAAATTTGTGATGTATGTACAAACGTGAAATTTATAGGTAAACAAAAAATATTAAGCATTTATAAACACAAACTATGTTTTTAATACTTAAGTTGTAACCAAGCTTTTTACTGCGCCTGCTTCTTACAAGTATAACTTGCTGAGGTATACTCGCCGTGTCCAGGGTTCGTTACAATAAATTTGTAAACATTGGGGCTCTTCTGCGAATCGTACTTTATTTTATTTTATATTCTAATTTTAATCAAAGTTACAAAATTGTTCCCGCGTTATTGTTTCAGCTTTACAACATTTTAAATATTTTCATTTAGATGCAATTTACGAGTATATAGCTACAAATGCCCCAGGAAGGAGTGCATTTAACAGAGTTGAACGATGCATTGCACCTCTCAGTCGCGAACTTACTGGTGTACTATTAAATCATGATGATTTTGGGTCACATCTTGATTCAAGTAATCGAACTACTGACTTAGATCTAGAAAAACGAAACTTCGAAAGTGCGGGCAATGTGTTGGCTGACATTTGGAGCATTGCATGTTGCGGTGTAAGACGTTGTAGTCTTTGGAATTTATTAAAAGAAGGATATTTACCACCACCTGTGTTAATTAAACAGACATCAGAAGGTTATGGAGTCACAGGGAGTTATGACAACGATGCTAAGTTTGCTCCATTATTACTACAGATATTATTAAATCTCCAAGCATCATTCCATCTGAAACATGTTCCATATGATAGTTATTGCCCGAGTGTCGAGTCACACTTGTTCAAAAGATCGTGTAGCATATGTGGCCTATATTTTTCTTCATATTAAGCCGCCAATCAACACAAACAATCACATAAAAAACAAGAGCTGTTACCTATCGCGAAAATTCGTCCTCAAAGAATTGCGGCTGGACGTGTCCGAGAGATTTTCTGTTTAATGAATGATGACGATGCTTTATGGATGGAAGAAGACGATTTTGATACGAAAGATGTCTCTGACATCCAAATTCAGAACGAAAATGAAGTGCCTGATTTACCAGTAGTAAATGATATAAAGGAGTGGATCAAAAGTCCGTGGGCACAAGATGATTAAGTTTTGTATTCTTAATTAGCATATTTAAGTATCTATTATTTCTTGACTAGTCATTCGTTGTGTCTGTACTTTAATATTTAACTAAATGTTGATTTTATTAAAGATTATTCAATAAATATAAGAATAAATAGAATAACCCTTTTTTTAATAAATCCATAAATTTGGAAAATGTGTGACGTCACGAAAGGGGGGGGGATAGTTCAAAATGTGACAACTTGTGACAGGGAGGTGGGGAGGGGTTAAAAATTACTTAAATTCGTGTGACGTAATTTATGGATGGCCCCTTATGTGCGGCACTGTATGTGCGAAATATTTCTTATTAATACTCTTACTAAGGAGTTAGATAAAATTCTCAGTTTTTAATAGCGAATAGCTTAAAGTTTAAACAGATTTTTCCAAACGCCACAGGTTTGCAGGGAGCTCAAGTTAAGGTTGTAAAAGCTGACAGAAGTGCTAGTGGCACTTTCTAAATGAAAATTCTGCCAACACTGCCTAGGTCACATTGATAAATTGTTGCGCACCATTAGCATAACAACCGCAACATGAACATTTTGAATGCGCGATAAGATGGAGGAATTGTAAGTCAATTTTGTATTAAATATTAATTTTATATTTCATATAATGAAAAAAAAAATGTAATCAGGGTGTAATTCACTACTTCTAAAAAGTCTTTCACTGTTATCACTTTTTTCAACATTCTTTAAACCTAAAAAATGATTTCTTCTACATATTCTTTACCTTTTGTTCGTATTTCTCATAAAAGTTTCACCTCATTTTCCAACATTTACAGCAATAATAATAATAATATATTTTTAAGCAACACGTTCTGCGCGAAATAAATACTGCAAAGTATCAGCTGATCATCACCAGCAGAATGTTCAGTTAATAACAGGGATATAGTATTGCTGTAATAATTCAGCAGCTCGAACATAGACATAATGTGTGTATTTCCCTTAGCCCCTATATAACTAGTAGCAGCGTAAAATGGATAAAATAAAAATATCAGGATTTTGAACGTCCTGTTGATTTTACGTTGGATTCATCTGGTAGGCCAATAGTAACGCATAGATCATTTTGGTCCTTAGCGATTCCAGATGGAGTTCATTTACAAAACCCAAGAGGAGTAGTTATCGTTTAGGATGCCTGCGTTAATTTTAACAAACTCGGCAGCCTCCTTGTCGATACTTCCTCCAGTATATCATACTGTGGGGACTCCAGATGCTTACAGCGCAGCCTTGCCAATGCGGAACAAGTATACAAGAGATGCTTCATTGTTTCCCTGGTACCCTTCTCCAAGCATTTCCTACAGTCTTCTCGATCTATCAGCCCCTTTTTGCGGGCGTGTGTCGCCACCAGTTAATATTCCCATTTCTCTTCTATCGAGTGCCAATAGAAATTTTTTACATCCAGTTAGCTCGTTCCATCGGGTTTTGATTTTCTAAAGCATGCATCGTCGTATAGACAATGCATGGGCTTCCCAATGTTGATCACGCTTTTGGATGTTGGTCGTAAACCATTCTTGGCAATCACGTCCATTATTTCATTGCCGTCGATGCCTTTATGGCCTGGTAGAAGTTACTTACTTCTGGCAACACTTTCCACTGCTACCCTGTCACTTCTGGCCGATATGAGATACGAGGTTACTACCTCAATTGCTGCTTGGCTGTCTACGTAGATGTTGACTCTGGAATTGTCTGCAGGTTTATTAGAGGTAAACTCCGGTGCTTACGCAATAGCAAAGAGCTTGAAATATATTGCAGTGGTTCAGCAACTTAAAAGGTTGCCTTATGCCTAACTCTGGACAGTATATTCACGCAACAACTCCATCGTTCATTTTCGAGACATCAATATGGATTTAGTATGTTGCGCGTAGCTAATATACCTTTTCGCCAGTCATCTTTTTTTTATGTTTAATTTTAATCTCCGGGATTAACCACAGACTCGCTTACGATGCCCAGGTCTGGACTGTATTGAGAGTAGTGGTCATAACACAACTAATGGTCTGTAGACACCTTCTTATTATTAAGACGGCAATGTCATCCGCATATGTCACTATCTTAGGCTTCTGATCCAGCGTTATATAGCAGGGGGTTTTGTGGAATCTGATAGTTGTCGAAATCAGAATTGAAACTGATCAAAAAAGTAGTAGGTGTCATGAATTCAGATATTCAGGGGTGTTGTGGAATCCAAGACAGAATTGCTTAGCTCTTAGAATTGCAAACCAATTCTGATTTTCAATGGTGTCACAGAATCTGATTGGATTTTTGTCTTTTCGAACATGCGCAAAACCAATATTCGAATCAGCTGTTTACTAATATGACAAAACTTGCAAATGAATACATTTGGAAGCAATCCTATCAAAGTTTTAATGAGTACCGAATTAAAGAAAGATTTTAATAGATAACATTTATCGAATGAATAAAAACGCATTTGGGAGTTAAATTTCGTTTTGTAAATCTCTTTAAGAGGGGAGTCTGCTTTAGAAGCCTTTAAAAAAGTAGAATTTTATTTGCTTAAATCTCTTTAAAAATTATCTAAGAATATTTCCCCAAAGTTATAGATGGAAATTCGAAATATTGTCGAAGCAAGAAGGAAAATAATGACCGAGCGTGTAGCAGATAAATATGTACATATGTATATGAGCGCTTGGAAAGCGAAAACTTTGACGCGCGATTTCTCGGTTTTTAATTTGTACGATTTTTCTTAATTGGCGGGCAGGATAGAAAAAAAACTAAACGTCGTATGGAATTGGGGCAAAGTTTATTATCTTTGGCATAAAATTATCTGCTATTTAAACTAAAAAACTAAGAAAAGACAAGTTTGAACATATATTTGAAGTAAATTTTTTTAGTCCAAAACCAGTTTTTTTTTTTAATTTTAAAAAATGTTACACTTTTTTTTTGAAATTTTCCTAGTTTAATTTGAACATAAGTTATTAAATAATAAGAATCTCTTTGAATATTTTGTTCCCGATAGAAATCTCGTCCTGCATCCTGCCCGCCGTCTGGCATATGCACATGCGAGAAGCATCTGAGAATTGCTTCCCAAAGGCAAAATGTAAAAGATTTCGTATCAAAAAAAATTGCGTATGATGTTTAAATATATAACTATAATCCCTAGAAATTTCGCCTTAATCAATAATTTATTTCCCTCCCAAAAAATCGAGTTTTAAGCCTCTAAAGCAGGCTCCAAAACTCAATAATTGAGGCATTTCTTGTTTTATTCTTATGTTTTCTCCTATAGAAATAAAGGTAAATTAATTCGTAACAATAGAATAACTTGATTTCTTAACTTACATTTCAAATCTGTGTGCGACTATCTTCTTGATTTGTTTCTGATATTCGACTCAGAATTTGTATCGGTTTTGGGTGTCCCGGAAACAATTTTATTGGTTTTGCTATCAGAAACAAAGCAAGAAGATTGTTGCTCACAGATTTGAAATGTAAGTTAAGAAATTAAGTTATTTTATTATTTCGAATGAATTTATCGTTATTTCTGAAACGTAATTTAACACCCAAAAGCTTCTTTATTCATTCAGTAAATGTATTCGCAAGTTTTGTCACATTAGTACACAGCTGATTCGAATATTGGCTTTGGTTGTGTTCGAAAAGACGAAAATCCAATCAGATTCTGTGACACCATTGAAAATCAGAATTAGTTTGAAATTCTGACAGCTAAGCAATTCTGTCTTGGATTCCACAAAACCCCTGAGCAGAATCAATACCAATTGTTGAACTCTCCAGAAATGCCCAGGAATCCTCCAAGAACGCATTTCTTATATTCAAGAGCCCTTTCGACATTAAATATCAGTGCATGGAAGGCAGTCTATACTGATCTGTCCTTCGTATATGGGTGCAGCGCCTTGAATGCTGCTTCTAAGAGGCAGCGTTCCTAATGTGCGCCTCCAAGGTTTTCTCTAACGTTTTTAGCAGGAAGGAAGTTAAGCTTACAGGCATAAACACTATTTAGTAGGTTGACTAGGTATGAAAACTATCCAAGCCTTCTCCATGAGTGTGGCACATAGCTGAACTTCAAGCATCCCCTAAAAATCGCCTTTACCATGGCACCGATGGACATAGTATATTCTGAAACCTGGCTGGAATGATTCCGTCCGTACCAAGAGATTTTTATGTACTTCTCCCTTTGTAGCTAGGGCTTATCGCATACTTACACCCTGGAAACTGCACACTAGGTCTTTTCTACTGAGTCTTGGCAGTTTTTCGCTCACTCTCCGCCACTTTTGCGAATTAGACCAGGAAAGGTGGGGCTTTGGGATATTAATTTTTCTAAGTTTCGCCAACTTCTCGGTCTTTTCAATTTCACTGCAAAAATTTTCTTAAGATTTTCGCTTTATTCTGCGACCAAATTCTTCCAGTCCCTTATATAGTCCTCGCTTTCTGCTAGCTTGGCGCAGTTATAGCATTACCGTACTTTGCGTCTGCAAGACCCAAGCTCCTTGTTCCACTAAGAGGGCTTCGTTTTGTGATTGAATCGCAGTGTAGGCATGCGTAGTGAAAAGATGTATTTAGGACATTCGTAAATACATTCACGTATTTTTCAAGTGAGGTCTAAGTCTCTTGCCAAATAGTGTCTGCCTGTAGAGATTCCTGTTTGTATTCCTGGAATTTCTCCTAACCTCGTTTTTGATCTTTGTCTCCGATCAAATGGAGAAGTAGATTTATCTACGGCTAGAGAATGACGGTGTGTTTAGCATCCTCCAGTTTCCTACCAATGCTACTTAGTTAGCATCGGCGCCCACCACCATCGTCTGCTTCCTCTGTCCGATGTAGTCCCCAGCCTTTGGAGCTCGCCTTCCACCGCCGTTTGGACCGATATCACGGGTACCTAATAAGCATTGGCCGTTGTATTTCCCATTGACATACTTCTGAGGATGCATATAAGGCAGTCCAACATAAGGGGATGAATGGGAAAATACGTCAGCCTTCGCAAGGAGCCGCCTGTCTGCAATGTAATGACTCTGACAGGATCCAGCTTGATATCATGACATTGTAAGCAGTCACACTCATTGCCTAGTCGATATCTGCGCGGTGAATACAGCTTTGAGGAATTTTTGCCGACCCAACTTTACTTCTTTTTGTGTATGGTATGTGAGGTATCTTAATGAAATTCAAAGAGTATACGTTTCTGTGAATAATATGCAGTAATCCTAAAAATAGATAACACCGGGTCACTACTATAATCCATACCCACATCCCGTATACAAAGGATGTTCAAACTTTTGGTTGGCCTTATGCCGTATATGTCTGTATATCGGTCAATAAATAAGATATCTGGGCAAAACTAACTGAACTTTTAATATTGGATATACTTTAGTTTAATGCCGAAATATCTCAGTGATTGATCAACTAATACAAAATCGGGAATGAAAACTTAATTATTGTACCTAAATATCGCTATTTTCATGTGCAGTTTTTCTAACCAGATTAAAAGTGTTACATTATTCATATTGAAAATTCATAGGATTTCATGGAACATTTATATTTCTTGAATAATAAAGACCTATAGCGTTTTGTCCCAGTAATTGATCATACTGTCAGTGACGTAGCTAGGTAATAGGGCCCTGGGGCAAATTAAAAAATGGGGCTCCACTGCTATGTAAACTGATTAGATTTTTTCAAAAAAAAAATATAAAATATACAAATATTTAAAAAATGCTAAGCTACTTAAGCTCTTTTTTGTGCACAGCACAACATAAATTACAAATAAGACTTGGCGTAGGTTTGGCTGATAAAACGAGAACATTCAAGGGTTTATTATATTGGTAGTCTTTTCGTATTTTGTCAATATATGTCGTTGCGGACGTATGTATATCTCCAGTGCTAGCAATCACATTGTGTCATACTATATAATGTTAGAAAGATGACATTTTTAGCTTCATTTAACCAAAAATTAAATTCGGGGAAGTTGAAAAAAAGCTACAGCTGTACAAAAATGACTGAAAATTGTGAAGAAATTCGCTATATTTTGAAATTTTTCTGTACAAAAGGGAAGAATGCCACGCAAACTACCAATGAAATTTGTGAAGTTTACGGTTCGCTCGCTTCCGTTCTGGAAATTTCGATTTACACTGACGGAATAATGTAGGGAAAATGGCAAAAAGTGGTCCACCAAAATGGTGCATGTAAGTATGTTTATTTAGTATAAATATAAAAATACGAAAAGATTTTTCCAATGTAAAGGTCGAGTCTACCGACTGACTTAATAACAATTATATTTACAATTTTTTCCTACCTTTAGTTTTCCAGGAACAATGAGTTTAGTTCGATCGAGATTTTTGGTAGGGATTCGAGGGTCCGCGACTGCATACCATGTCTTATTAATTGATCCGCATGCATAACTAGTATAATCAGTAACAATATCATTATTGCAGTTAGTTGCAACAAGTTTGGAGGAATTCTGGGTATTCAGTAATGTAGTTTATGAGAAGCGACGCTTGGAACTTTGATGAACTAATGTATACATGGCTGACTTCATAAACGCAGTTTGCAATGCAACATTGAAATGCCTAGTGTTCATAAACGTCATTAGCATATTTTTGGCATTGCCGTGTGTTCACTATCGCCTGGCAACCCTTTCTGATGCGCAACAGTTGTCAAATTTGTGCATCTGTTTTATTTTGGATGCTTTTTGGATTTTTGCGGTAATTGAAATGGCTGAGACATCGTAAGTAAAAACTTTTTCGCATTTTCTTTCTGTTATATGATTTCTTCGTTCTTATAGTGAAAAGAAGTGGAGCCATGAAAGGAAAAAGCTCCTTTTGGAAGTGCGTCTACGCCATGAACCGGATTTTTGTGCCAAAAAAAAGAAAAGGAGTGCTATTTGGGAGCAAATAATACGGGAGATTGAGAGATGTTTTATAAATCTAATGGGCACATACAAAAGAATTAAGAAACGCAATAACACATCTGGCGAGAGTTCCACGAACTGGGAGTTTTTCGATGTCATGGATGAGGTGTTTGGCAGCCGTAGTAGCGTTCAGGTGCCCAGTGAAATGCTTGAATATTCTCTACAATCCTTGGTGGAAGATTTGACAAGCGATAGCCCGTTGACACCCACCGATTCCCACGCGCCAATGAACTTAGATGCTACACCTTCAGGAAACACTACTCAAAGGTTTGCTATAAAACGAAAACGATGCGAAGTTCTGGAGTTTTTAAGTAAAGAGTCTGAGGCAGATGCCAAAGTGATGAAAAAACTCTTGGACATCGAAGCAGAAAAAATTGCGGTGGAGAAGGAGGAAGTAGCTGAGCTGAAGGAAATCCGTGCCTTATTTCAGAGAATTGTAGACAGGTCTCAATAAGTTTTCCATTTCTTGTTCACCTTAACAGATTAAAATCTTTTTAGATAAATACAAACAAAATAGAATACAAACAAAATACATATGTATTTATTGTTGTAATTGATCTCATGAAAAAGCGATATAATAAAAAAGTATTATTTATAAAAAGTATTTTTAATTGAAAAAGCAAAAGCAAAGAGAGATGCATTAGGCTGATAACAAAGTTGCCAATGCATCTCTCTTTGCTTTTGCCTCTCTTTGTCCTGGTAAAGTGACTTCCTCGAGTGTTTCAGAAGTGATGGCATTTGTTTCTGCGATTAAATCATCGGCGTTGTTCCCTTCATTTATAATAATAATATTGTGAATAATCATACAAGCCATTGTTATTAATTTTGGCAAACTTGGATTTTGAACTTCGATATACTTTAGAATTCTAAATTTCTTCTTCAAAACGCCAAATGCCTGTTCTACAACAACCCGAGTTGAACTTAAAATTGCATTGTACTTCGATTGCATTGGTGTCAGGAATCCATTATCGCGATAAGGAACCATAACACACATCTCCAAAGGATAACCTCCATCGCCCAAAAAATGGTAGTTGGGATAAATATTTATTTCTTTGTTAATTATGGCCTTCTTGATAGGGCTCATTTGCCAAATTGAAGCATCATGGCATGCTCCCGGACACCCTATGAACACATCTATGAATTTCATACGGCTGTCGACAATAGCCTGGCAAAAAATGTTAACCAAAATTTAAAAATAATAATTTTTTCATAAAACAAAAGAAATATTTACTTGAGCAATGATTGAGTACGTCCCCTTTCGATTCCGGTAACTGATTTCATCTCTGATTGGCTGCGAAATGGGAATATGTGTACCATCGACGCACCCGAGTACAAAAGGAAAAGGATTGAAACGTAGAGTTGAAAATGCTTCGCTGGTTTGCTTTTGTTCAGCTTCACTTCTTGGAAATTTGATGACGTCTTTCTTTAAACGGCAGATCATCTTTATTATTTTTACAAAGACTTTATATGCGAGACCAACAGCTACTCCAAAACGATCGCTGACATCTCTAAAAGAACAATTATTGCTCAGCTTCCAAATTGCAATTTGCAAAGCCTTTTCCAAAGAAATTCCAATTCGTCCAGTTGTGCGCGAAGGCCACCACGGCATTAACATGGTCTGCAAATTCTTTAAACCATATATGTTAATTATTTTATATTAAACATAAATTAAAAAATAAATACCTTGAATGTGCTCTTTTTCATACGAAAATGAGCATAAAAAACGTCATCCTGCATACATTTTATCGTTTTGCAGAAGTTGGACGTTTTTGGAATTTTCCTTTTTGGGCCACCACCGGTTAAAAAAACACGCCGGCGCTTTCGCTTATTTAATATTTTTTTAATGAACACCACGTTACTTGAATTTCTTTTTTCGCCCAATTCTAGGGCGTTTTCAAAAACAAAAGTGCACAATTGCTCAAGATTCATTTTTACCACACAAAGAAACACGACAAAGCAATATTGCGTTCACAAACGTTAATAAATGTCATTGCATTATTTGACAAATCAGTGTTACCATGCAGTGTTGCTTTGCATCGGTATCGCATCTGTTTGCAGTGTTGCATTGCAAACTGCGTTTATGAAGTCAGCCCATATTTCTAACCTTTTGTCATATGAGTGAATTTGATATTTTTACAGATATTATCTATCGTATTACATGTTATAAAATTATAATGTGTTTTTTTTTGGAAGATGGCTGCGTTTTTAAAACTATATTCATTCCGAAATGAGAGATCTAGAATATTTTGCCTCTTTTGTATAATAGGGGTTGGGTTTAGTATCGCGCCGGTTAATTTTGGAGAACCAGATTGAAAATTTTAAACACGCATGTATGCTTAAATTATCGAACTTTATTTTAAAACATATTTTATAAAAATCACAAATTTTTCCACAAATTCACTTTAAAAAATGCTATTTTTTGCAAATTTCTAAATATGCATTGTAGCAAACCAATTATGGATACATTTTCACGCACATATATTACTTATGAATTATAAAAACCACTAGTAATGTTTTTAATTACTTTTGATTGTTAATTTCTTTGTAAATCTTTAAGTAAAATACACCTTTTTCTGCATTGATTTCAATAATGCGAAAAACCAAAATGACTGCTTGAACTGTCAAATTACCGAGAAAGCACGAACAAAAGGGAATAAATTAAACTCAATTAGCAATAAATGTATGAAGTGAACGTGAAAAGGTGTTCACTGCTAACATACTGTGGATGGCGTAGCCAGTGCTGGACCGGCCAGGGTTATTTTTTTGTAGCGCGGCCGAAGGCAGCCCACGCAAAAAGGAGTTCTATGCGAAAAATCTGATACACCCCGGTGTTGGACCGACCAGGGTTATTTTTTTTTTAAGCGCGGCCGAAGGCCGCCAATGCAGAAAGGTATAAAATGCTAAAATACTGTGGAGGAAATCCCGGTGAAGAATTATTTTACAAATTTAAATATAAAACAAATTAAGGCTTTATATTTCTTAACGATTTCAATATACCATCTAATATGTGTGCTGGGAAGCATAACGATACTTTTCATATGTTTACCCATATTTAAAAATTTGGCGTTATGCAAAATACGTTTTTCGGCGTTATTGAAAATAAAAATATTATAAAACAATGTGCGAAATTGCAAATGGTGAGTAATAATAATAAATAATAAGATATTCTAATATTGGAATATATTATTTTTTTAGGAACGCGGTCCACACGGGTTAAGTGGAGCCTTATGCGTGTCGGCACCGAGCTGCGCACGCATGAGCATTGAGTCCGTTTTGCGGAGGAAAATGGCCTAATACCGAGGGAGCAATTGTGCCCTGTACACAAGGTTCCAAAGAGTATTCGGAAAGGGGGCAAATTTGGATATTTTGTGTGCTACAGGGGCACGTGTACAAAAAAACCACGTGTTGCAGTAACCATCGGGACATGGTTTGAAAATCTCCGCATCAGTGTCCCTCGGGTGTACTTTTTGATGTACTGCTTTGCGTGTCGCATGTCCCGCGAAGAAATATTGCGCGAGGACTATACAAATGAGGAGAAAGTTTTGTCATCTACCTTTTTGTCTAATATACCAGTTGGACCACCAATATGAACAAGGAAAAATTGGTGGTCCGGGAAAAACTGTTCAGATCGACGAAAGTAAATTTGGGCGGCGGAAGTACAACAAAGGTAATACTATTTCCTTATACAATGAATTTAACTCTAATTAGGTTTTTTTTTACATTTTACGCAGGCGCGTAGAGGGACACTGGGTGCTTGGGATGATTGAAGATGGTAGCGAGCACATACGCCTCGAAGTAGGTCCTGACAATCTTCGAACGGCGGACATTTTAATTCCATTAACCCAGAAGCACGTGGCTGAAGGAAGCATAATTCGGACGGACTGCTGGTGGGCATATGACGTATTACCGAATTTTGGTTACGTCCACCAAAAAGTGAATCATAGCGACGACACCAACCCTTTCGTTTCCGAAGATGGTGTCCATACGCAGAGAATTGAGTCGCAATGGCGCGTAGTGAAACGTTTTTTTACAAAGAAAATTATAATCGCACCGCCAACTTAGCCGACGTCATCGTCGAATATATGTGGCGGCGATCTATTCAAAAGCAACAAAAAGATCCTTTTGTAGCATTAATAGAAGCAATTAAATGTGTATATACATTGCACTGAAACATTTTGGTTTTCTTTATTTTGATTTCTTGTCCATACAAAAATGTTGGCTGGGTTGCATTGGTTTCAGTTTGTATGGAAAAATGAGCAAAAACACTGATTTTTGGTCATTTTCAAAGGGCTCCTTACAGGTCTATAGGGGCACTAGGGGGTCGAGGTTTATTAAAAAGTTCGATCCTTCCTCTTTCCAATAAGGGGTCGGTAGCCATCCCTCCCTGTTTTTCTCCATAAACGATACTTAACCGGCGCGATACTAAACATTCCCCTATAATACTTTCATTGCTGTCATCTAAGAACATGACTGCTAGAGGGTTGTCATGATGACAGATTCTACGTAAATGAGTCTTTTTTTTCTCAGTTTTAACAAAAGTCATTTTAAGATCTTAATTAGTAATTAGTCTTAGAGTTTTTGATTGCAATCTTTGTAAAGTTCAATATTAACATTGCTAGCAGTTTATGTTTGTTTATGTGTATGTATTGCTTCCATGATAACCGTTTTCCCAAGTAAATGCTGAACTATGTATTTAACGTTATTACTTTTACGATAGTGTTGCCATTTAAAATCAAGAGAGAGCTATTGCTTAGCCTTAATGCAAATAAAACATGTATGGATATACAGACGTTTACTTTCTATTTCCAGCAATCCAGCCAGGTCTGTATCTTGTTCAATTCTTCTTGTACCGAATCGGTTGGTTCAATTGTAGTCTGGGTTGAGGACAAAAGAGCAGTCAATTAAAACATATTCGGTTTCATAAATGTCAGATGAAAAAATGGTGTAAAGTATAGTACCATGTAAATTAATTATTCGATTTGTGTTTCGTGGGCAACTACGGACAACTGCCCGTGAGCAACTCCCCCTTTTTCTTTATTTCGTTTCTTAAATACGTCTTAATACAATATTTTTCTTAAGCCTAGATACAAATATTAATCTTACGTTCTAAGAAGTATATCTACAATCCACTTAAGATAGACCATATGTTATAAGTGGAAAGGCTCATCTTATCTATGAATTAGATCTTGGGACCACTTAGCAAAGTACAATGTTTCAATACGGACCATATGGGTCGTAATTTAAATTTGACTCTTAAATACATATCCGATACATTTTATATTATCTTCGACTTCTAATTATTTTTTTGATGGAAGTCTTCTTATATGTGACATCATTTAGACAAAAAAAAATCTTTTTCTTGTATATTGAAGGTAAAAGATTTAAGATTTGATATTATCTTTATGAATTATATTGTTTCTGTTTTGTATTTTAACTGTATTGCCTAAATCCTCTTTTACAACCTGTTTTTTTAACTGGGATTCAGCTTATTTCTTTGTCCTATTACTTTTTTATAAATGATGTCTCCAGGGTGAAATGGGAAGCTTGTATTATTGCCTGAAAACATTTCAGCAATTTTTTTTTTACATTATTGAAATTTTTATTTTTATATTTTATTATCTTCGACTGGCGTCTTAGGATTTTCTTGTCCAAAGTATTTTAAATTTAGAATTTTTATATTTCTTATTGGCTTTTTACCATTCTTTGTTTGTTTTATATTTTTCCTGCAAAATTTTCGGCTGGTGTCTTAGGACTTTTTTGCTCCAAGTAATAGAAACTTTGTATTTTAATATTTTGATATACATATATATATTTATATTTTTTTACCATTATTTTTTTGTTTTATTTTGCCGGTATGAACTTCGGCTATCGTTGTAGAACAATTTCGTTCCACAATATTTTTTTTTAATTATTCTTTTTACTCTGCTGGTATAAATCTTCAGCTGGCGTTTTAGGATCTTTTTGTCTCAAAATTAATTTTTTTTAATAAAATATTGCCGGTAAAATCTTCGGCAGGCGCTTCAGGAGTCTCTCCTCCCAAAGAATTATATTTTTCTTTACTTTAACTTTATTTTTCGATTTTGTTTTTTTTTATGTATTTGTGAGTTTCATGAAATAGCAATACTCACAAAAATATGGTTAAATTTCTGTTCTTATATATAAAAATGAATCGCAAAATGTGTTGCTAAGCGCATAACTCAAAAACGCCTGGACCACTATGGTCAATCCTTTTTTTAAATATTCGCTGAGGTTCAAAGAAAGGCCGGAAAACCCCTAAAAACAACCCTTTTCTTTTTCCCATGCAAACGAATGAATGTTTGTTAGTAACGCTAAATCTAGCGATCGGCTGAACCAATCTTGATGAAATTTGCAGAGGTTGTTCGCTGTGGATCGGGGAAGGTTTAGAAATAAAAAACCGTATGCTTTTCGTGAGGAAAAGTCGGCAAATAGGACAATTCCAAAAACTAACTTTTTTCATACACACTTTTTTTTATTTTTTTGTTTTGTTTTTCAATTATTTGAATCGTTCAAATTTGTCGTTTGCTTCCTTTATTCTGGCTATTCAAAAAAATGTTTTTTTGAAAATTATTCAGTGAAAACGTTTTGTGTGTTTCACACAATGTGATCAATTACAGATTGAAATTTGTTACGATGCCACGAAGAAGTCGCGCTAATATCGGCCGGCGTTCTTTTTAACCTCAACTTACATTGGCAGCCCAAGCCAAATGATCGAGTACTCCCAGGATGCAATGACATACGTGGGGTATTATGGATTGGGCCAATCAGCAAGCGATCGTCACGACTTTTCAAACAAGGTTTGCCGCACGCAGACATTCTTCTTTAGATGGTGGTTACACCAGATCAAATTGATGAAATCATTTCTGCGGAAATTCCTGATGCAGAGAAAGATCCATTATTATACGAATTGAAATGAACCTTGCGGACACCATAATCCCACTTCGGTTTGTATGTTTGACAATAAATGCTCAAAACACTATCCACGTGTTTTCCTTTCGGTAACACAAACTGGAAGTGATGGATATCCACTCTATCGGTGTTGCTCACCAGACGATAATGGCAGAACTTTCAGCATACAATTTAGAAAATTGAATATCAAAGTTGACAACACATGCATCATACCATATTCACCATTATGGTCTAATTCACATTCAAAGCTCATATCAATGTTGAGTAATGCAATTTGATGTAAACGATAAAATACGTTTGTAATTACGTCACCAAAGGAAGCAACATGGCGGTTGTTGGTCTTGAACGATACGGTCGATACGTGAACTGTAATAAAGCTCTTTGTAGGATATTTAGTTTTGCAATTCATGAACGTTTGGCGACAGTTGTGCGTCTCGCAGTTAATTTGGAGAATGGCCAGAGAGTGTATTTCAACTAAGAGAATACAGTATAGCCGGTGGAACACCGCCAGCAACAAAATTAACATTGACGTGTTTTTTCTCAACTTTCGTCAGTGATCCGCTTGCGAAAACATTGCTCTATTCGAAAATACCTTGATATAATACATGGAATGCATCGTCGAAGAAGTAGTTACGCAGAAAGCAAGGCCGACCAGTAAATGGACAACTAATGCATTAGGACGAATTTACACAATTCACCCGAAAAACGACGATGTACGCAGTTCAACTTCATTTGAGTCATTGCGTACTGCGAATGGTACGGTGTCTGCAAGTTTTGGAGAAGCAGCCAGCAATTACAATTGCTGGAACATGATAATCAATGTAATCAAACGCGAAGATCATTTCGACATATCAGCCTTCAAATCCGCGACAATTATGGGATACGAACAAAAATGACATTGCCGAAGACATTTTACATCGTATTCGCTAAGAATTGGAAAGTTGTCAATTCCGGTTGATACTTCCGGTGGTTTATCAATTCCATCTGCCGTTTATCAATTCACGAAAGATGAGCTCATCACGAATGTTCGAACATTGATCAAATTATCGTAACTAAGATACCTTGAGTGCATGCGCAATTTTAGCTGCCAAAAATACCGATGTTGTGCACTCAAACTGGAAGATTCACAGTCGAATTCCAGGAGACTTGCGCTCATACAAATCGATCGATCGTCTTGATAATGAAAATGACGCCTTGAATTATCCAGTGGCCTCTAGGTATGCAACCGCATCATTGGCGTCTCAAAGTTGGATCTGTCGTTATTATGTTTCGGAATCTTAATGCGCCGAAACTTTGTAATGGAACCCAACTAATTGTGACGCAGCTATCGAATACAAGAGGGCCGAATGCTTAATTTTATGAATTCCGTTGAATTCCAACGATTTGCCATTTCAGTTCAAACCTACACAGTTTCAAGGGAAAAATGCATTTGGAATGGCAATCAACAGGGTACAAGGATAGTCGCATAGTGTGTGACATATATCTGGAAATGCCATGTTTTTCACTCGGCCAGATATACGTGGCGTGATCACGAGTAGGAAAACCATCTTTTCTGTACACTGGAAGAGAAATCAAAAAATGTTGTTTATGTTGTCAATGCGTTGCATTGAAAAAAAAAAATAAATGATCTGTTCAACTTTCTTTTCATTTTAAAACACATAATTTCACACAGGACAACGGCTGCGGGTCAGTTATTTATTTATATGCATTTAATAGATGTGTAAGAATTTATTTTGTTTTAAAATAAGGTTACTTGTAAGTGTCATGATTATTAGTTTTGCAATACTCACAGTGAAACAATTTTTTATACTTAATATTAGTGGGATTATTTCCCATTTAATTAATAAATATAGGATTTACTTACAACAAACTTTATGTTGTTGTTGCTACCGTATTAGCAAAGTTTCAATAAGGACCATATGGGTCGTAAATGTCATGTTATATATTTATGACAAATAAAAGATATGTTCATGTAATGTGATTTGGTGATATTAACTTGTACGCTGCCCGGTAACACTCCAGAACTAGAAAAATACGCATTTGTTTTACTTATGCCTGTTCTACACCAAATGTTTTTACTGTCTTTGTTAAGGGGGTTGATTCCGGTCTCTACTCAACCGATTTGATGAGAAATCGTGTCCGCCAGTGAAAAAACGCATCTCCTTCACTCAGCCTTTTTTCCGACAGAAGTCATCGAAAAATTCGGAAAAATTTTTTTTATAACAATCCACGATATACCTCATGATATGTGAAAAGTTCTATAGTAAAATAAACATTTTTATGATTACCCTACTGACCCTTTAAGTACATTTATTTTTGTATGTCGGTATATATGGTTTTCATTATTTCTATAATTTAAATTCTCAACAATCAGACATCTGTTAAACATATTCAATAATCTTACAGTCATTGAACATATAACATAACATTTGTACTGATAATTGATGATTCACGGAAAGCGTGTGTTCATGACCTGTTAGAAGCAAAGTGCAAAAGCTAATTTCAACGGTTCTGAGACAATAGGGGGATTCCCTTGCTCTTGCAAGCACGGGAGCACCCATTGCAGAATCTAGTGATATTTAAACGATTGATTCTATCAATTTATTGTGAATGACTATTATGCAATACTTTTGGGGAAGACTTTAGTATAACGTCCCAGGATTTCGGGAATAAAATGGGTATGGTCGGATAGAGGAGATTCTCCAGATCAAAATCAGCCGCAGGAAGCTTATAGTTTTCGAGATATTCGCATTTAAAGTTGAAAATTACCACTATTTGAAGTACGTATTTTCTCAATATAAAATTAATTTTGCACTTATATAGTATGTATATCCCCTAGCACTTCACTAATTCGTTTGTACACATTTATTTTACATTGTGTAGTACAAAAACAGTTTTAATTCAATATTAAACTTATTGTTAACATTTATTTAGCTTAAAATAACGAAAGAGCTACAAACGGTCAAATATGATCACATGTTAGAGAGGTTGTTATGCCCTCTATGACATTGCTACTTCTTCGCGTATGGTTCTTTTTTGCGTGGGCGGCCTCTGGCCGCGTTTCAAAAAAATAACCCTGGTCGGTCAAACACCGGGGAATATCAGATTATTTTCGCGGAGAACTCCTTTTCGCACAAACACCGGGGTGTATCAAATTTTTTCACGTTGAACCTTTGCTTATACATATTAGTTTGGTAACACTGATTATTTGACAGTTTGTAACTCATTTGTTATTCTTAAATAACCAGAATTCAACAATAAGTTAAATGTATAATATAAGCTATTTTTGCACTATATTATATAAAATAAATGTGTACAAATGAATTAGTGATGTGTTAATGAATATAAAAGTGCAAAATATAAGTGCAAAATTAATTTTATATCGAGAAAATACGTACTTCAAATAGTAGTAATTTTCAACTTTAAACGCGAATATCTCGAAGGCTTCCTGCGGCTATAACTATATATGTATATTCTTGATCTGGAGAATCTCCTCTATCCGACCATACCCTTTTTATTCCCGAAATCCTGGGACGCTATACTAAAGCCGACCACTTTTGTGAATGGATATTGTGAATGACTATTTTAACGAGTATTGTAATTGAATAAATAAAAAAACAAAAAAAAATATTTAAAAATGCCACAAACTTCTGAGAAACAAAAACTTGTTAATTTTATAATTGAAGAAGCTGCTTCTAATATATTACTACATCTGGATGGTAATTGTTTATTTCACTTTTTTAAGCTTTAAAAACTCAAAAATTTGAACTTTTTAGGCGACAATAGCTATTGGAAAAATTAGATGACAGTCTTGCAATTATCTTATCGAACCATCGCGGAAATTATCAAAATGTACCTAAGTGTTTGGAATAGAGGACTATTGACTATTTAGACGAAGGACGTTACCAACAAATGCTCCGAGTCTTAAGAGATCAATTTTGCGTCGCTATTGTCCTTGATCAAAGATAGGGCACAGTTTAACAACGCTCAGTCCATTAGGCAATTTTCAGTAGAACTACAGTTAGCTACAACCTCATATCGTTTGGGTTCATCGGGTGAAAGTGCGGCGATTCGGAAAGTAGCTACACAGTTTGGTGTAGGAGATGGTGAAACGCTTTACAAGATTACAAAGAGAGTATTTTCGTTAATTTTGAAGTTAAAATCTAGATATATCTCTTGGCCTGATACCAATGAAAGACAAGATATCGTTAAAAAAACGTACAATGAGCTGCCGCATTGCATAGGGTATATTGATGTAAACCATTCGACTTATTTTTCAAAAAGCCGAATCTATTCCATAAAGGCACAAGTTGTATGCGATTAACAGTTAAGGATTCGGCATGTAGTCATAGATGACTTGATCAGAATCTCTTTTCTTGCTCTCTCGCTTGTCAGCTGGCAGGGCACCCTGATCTGTTTTTTGAGCTGGCAACAAAACACAATCAGGGTAACGCCAATCAGCAGTTAGTCAAAAAGGCGGGATGCCAGAAGAGCAGCGCTATAATTACTTGACGAAATTAATGTGAAATGAAATTTCATTGAACTGTGCGAACATATTTTGGCAAAATAAATGTTTATGTAAATTAATTAATGATTTTGCATTTTAGCATTTATATATGTATACATTTTCAAAGTGTTTAATTTAGTGTTTTGTATAATTTATTATATACCCAATCTAATATTTTTCAGCAGTGGCATCATTGGGAAATGTTATAAAAAATGAGAGTTTTGACAGCTCTCTCTCGAACCAAAGAGTCTCGTATCAAGTTATCTATGATGTAGTAGCGGGGCACTTTGGTAGTGTACACGATGCTCGCATGTTTCGTACTAGTGCTCTCTCCACTCAGGAATGCTCACTTTTTTCTTCTTCTCAATGGCTAGCAGGTGATTCTGCTTATCCATTGCTGACCACTCTTATCACGCCATTTCGATTAAATTCACAACAAATGGACTATTCAAAGCGTAAAGCTTTCAACTTGCATCATAGCAGATATCGCATGAGGATTGAACTTTGCTTTGGGGTTCGAAAAGAACGCTTTGGCAGCCTCAAAGAATTAAGAATACGTATTCAGGACGAAAAAAGTCATATTCTATGTTCCAACTGGTTTATTGTTTGCTGTATATTGCATAACATCTTACGAGCTACTTCCAACGATATTAAATACGTAGACAATATAGTTGTCCAAACCAAGCGCAAATCTTTGTACACAATAATGTTTGGTGATCAATAAAACTTTAATTAGTAATATATGTACATATATGTATATATACCAACTCTATTTTTGATATAACTATAGGGTGATTTTTTAAGAGCTTGATAACTTTTTAAAAAAAAAAAACGCATAAAATTTGCAAAATCTCATCGGTTCTTTATTTGAAACGTTAGATTGGTTCATGACATTTACTTTTTGAAGATAATTTCATTTAAATGTTGACCGCGGCTGCGTCTTAGGTGGTCCATTCGGAAAGTCCAATTTTGGGCAACTTTTTCGAGCATTTCGGCCGGAATAGCCCGAATTTCTTCGGAAATGTTGTCTTCCAAAGCTGGAATAGTTGCTGGCTTATTTCTGTAGACTTTAGACTTGACGTAGCCCCACAAAAAATAGTCTAAAGGCGTTAAATCGCATGATCTTGGTGGCCAACTTACGGGTCCATTTCTTGAGATGAATTGTTGTCCGAAGTTTTCCCTCAAAATGGCCATAGAATCGCGAGCTGTGTGGCATGTAGCGCCATCTTGTTGAAACCACATGTCAACCAAGTTCAGTTGTTCAGTTCTTCCATTTTTGGCAACAAAAAGTTTGTTAGCATCGAACGATAGCGATCGCCATTCACCGTAACGTTGCGTCCAACAGCATCTTTGAAAAAATACGGTCCAATGATTCCACCAGCGTACAAACCACACCAAACAGTGCATTTTTCGGGATGCATGGGCAGTTCTTGAACGGCTTCTGGTTGCTCTTCACCCCAAATGCGGCAATTTTGCTTATTTACGTAGCCATTCAACCAGAAATGAGCCTCATCGCTGAACAAAACACGCGCGCGAAACACATTTTGAACCGAACACTGATTTTGGTAATAAAATTCAATGATTTGCAAGCGTTGCTCGTTAGTAAGTCTATTCATGATGAAATGTCAAAGCATACTGAGCATCTTTCTCTTTGACACCATGTCTGAAATCCCACGTGATCTGTCAAATACTAATGCATGAAAATCCTAACCTCAAAAAAATCACCCGTTAGTTATATAAGTTCACACTTACGAAGCCTGAAGAAATAATCTAACTGCTATAAATAATCATAAATAATTTAGTATATTTAATTGTTTTTATTTTCATATTTGTTTTTAATTTCGCATATAGCCACTCTTTCATTTCTAATTCTAACACCTTGTATTTTTCATCACTTTCTATTTTTTTCAATTCTATATCTAAATTTATCTATTTCTTGCTCTTGCAAGATTGCAGATTGCAAAAATCCTATACCGGAATATACAAGGGCACGGGCACCCGCAAAATCTATTGATATATGAACACCGTCTGCATTCATTCTTAACAAAAAATTGTAACAAATCTTTATAATTTAAATACAAATTTTAAAATCTATTTAAAATTAATCTTCCTCAACAATTTAACGTCAAAATGTGTATTAAATAAAATGACTGCTAGCACAGGGTTGCAATTATATTTTTACGTCACATTGCACGCAAATAAATATGGGTTTTGGTCTGACATATTTTACAGCCCTTGCAAGTATTTTTCTGCGTGTGTTCTTGTGCCGTTGTATTAGGTGGAAAAATCTGCAATTCTTGCACCGTGCAAGGGTTTTGCAAGAGCAAAAGAATACCCCTAATATCTAATTTTATTTCCTGAATTTTCTTTTCTTCCTCGAATTTATACTTGTCAAATTCCAGCTTCTTTGCTTTAATAGCAATTTTTTCAGCCTGGGTAGCCGCCAATTGTCCAACGGATGATTTCGGAGGCCGAATTGACTTCTGGTATGTTGATATCGGTGTGGAGATTGGTGCGATCGAAGGCGCAGCATTTGATGGTGCTGCAAGTACATATTCCTCTTCCAAGAATTCTTCGAATTCTGGTTCAGGACTAACTGGAAATAACTGAGGCGAAGGAAGGTTACTTTCAACCAGTAACGGTTGCATGGCCGGCAACCGCTATCAAAATATTTCCCTCAGCTGGTCGTAATATGGACACATTTTAGAAATTTTTGCTGAAATTAGTAAAAAAGTTTTATTTACAATAAATTTAAAATATCTGTAAAATACTAGCCAGTGATGGTTCTGCTGTCAGCTTCATCCTGTAGTCCTGCTCCCGTTGACGCGAGCCAGTCTTTGGCTTTACGGTACTGCGCCTTCAAATGTGGGATCTCCCACAGCACCAGATCGCATGAGACATCCAATTGCGTTTTTTGTATAAATCGTTTATAAAACAAATGCGCGGTTGGAGCCTGAATTAATGGAACGTCTGCTCCATCGTAATCGATTGGGAAATCGGGTTCTCCTGGCGTAATACTTTCACTGCCATTCCGCACAGTTTAGTATGCTCTGGGCATCGGTCACTGGTTCACCCTTGGGGATTCTATAAGAGTATGCTCCGGTCTTGTAACCTTCTGTTAGTCGTCGCATCTTTTCGTACAATTTTCAAGCATTACCCCTGACGGCCAACTTTTCAAACTCTTCGCACTCACTCATTTCGGCCTCTTTAGTTTTTTGTTTACAAATGCGTTTCGCTTCCCTCTTCAACGATTGGTATCTATCCCATCCATGAAATGCCGCCCCACAGTTTCTTTATACGGAGTTGCTGACGAGTGCTCTCAGAAAGCAAAAGTGCAAGTCGAGTAGAGAATCGTTCGGGTGTTTGTTGTGATTGCAGATTCTCGACGTGACGTGCATTTTTGTGGGTTGGGTGCGAATCTTGGCTGCAACAAGATAGTGGTACGAGTCGATGTTACTACCTGGGAGCGTACGCACGTCTAAAATACTGGGGACGTGTTTTCCAGCTATAACAACATGATCGATCTGTTTGGGGGCTATTCGATTCGGAGAACGCCATTTAGCTGGGTAAATTTTTCTATGCTATGTAAAAGAATCGTTTCTGTTCACTCCCAAGTAAATGGCCATCAGATAACTTTCCTCACTTGCGGGAACTTTTAAACATGACTTCATCCTCTAGTACAGTGTTTCCCAAAGTGGGCGATAACGCCCCCTTGTGGGCGCTGCAGGTGTCAAGGGGGGCGGTAAGAGACCCAGAAAGAAAATGGGGGCGTTGTGTAGAAACCTGGTAGGTTATTTGTAATTTTATTTAGCTAGGAGGCCTCTTAGACAACGACTACATGAGCTCTCGACTCTTAACAATAACTTGTGAACATCAACTAATATGAATTAAAAGATTGCTCAAACTCGATTCTATATTTCTCTCCGCGTAGTTCATATATCTGTCCTATTTTATTGAATATAGAAAAAATGAAAATCATGTCAATCGATCGCTCCGTTTCATAACGGGGCATCTCGACAGGATAGAATTTATAGAATACTAACTGTCAAACGTATTGCTATTGCCAAATCTGTATGTGGGCATTTGCTATCATAATAGGGTGGGTAGGTTCGAGCTGATGTAGCACATGCTTTGAGCTCTGGAAAAATTTATTTTATCACTTGACGTCGGGTAGGTAGCTGCTGTAGCGCACGTTTTGAGCTTTTGAACTCCTTAAATCTTTTATGTGGAAAATAAAATAAAGGACAAATGTATTCTGGGGAAAATAAGAAAAGAAGAAAGATCCTTATTTCACAAATGCATTTCTGAGAAAAATAAGAATTCATATTTTTGGACTACTATGTAATAATTGCTGCATAAATTTTATAGACCAATTAAAATAATAAATTTAAAGTGAGCAATAATATTTTGATTTATGCCTGCATAAGTTTATTAAATTTAAGACTTCGACATGAATCTCCAACTGCAAGGCGATAAACTAAATTTAATTTAAACAAAAAAAGTCGTTGCTGCTTTCGCAGCCAAACTGCTTCTACACAAAAAGAATCTGGGCAGACGTGAGTTTCACAATTTTCCGAATTTATCAGTATCATGTAGTAAAGACGAATTGTTTGCCTACTGCCAACATTTGGAAAACCTCCACATTGACTTCACCGAACGATACCAGGACATTTTGAACTTGGAAATACCAGACTGGGTGTTGGATCCGTTTTCAAATGTCAACACAGCAATGTCACCTCAGCCGGAAGAAGAACTTATAGAATTGACAACAAACGAGGAAATAAAAATCAAGTTCAAAAATGGTTACCAAGAACTTTGGCTACAAAAATCGAACTCGTAATTGTACCCTGGATTGTGGTCAATCGTTCAACGATTCTTGATAGCATTCCCCTCGTCATATTTGTGTGAACGTGGGTTTAGTGCGGTGACAACACTGCTTATTAAAAATATAAATCGTTTGCTTGTTACCGAACGTGGCGACTTGCGACTGTTCTTGAGTAAATTGGAACCTGATATTAACAAACTTATTAAACAGCATCAGATTCATCCTTCACATTAGTTTTTGTATATGGATCGATTATTTTAGTTTTATTTTTAATAAAAGATTCTCTGTTTTAATACTATGAAGTTGTGTTTCAATCATCATTCTTATTGGCAGGTGGAGCCCGTAAGAGTTAACTTGAGACCTAAGCGCCGTTGTATGTTACCTACTGCGCTCAGGTTTCAACTTGCTGGTTATAGGAAAAGTTTCGTTTAGAATTCTCCGTTAATATATAGGTCACAATAATTAATTTGAAGTTATAGAGGTTTTTAAATAGGTGAAAAAATGGGGGCGCTAAAAAAATATTTATTCTCAAAGTGGGCGGTAAACAAAATAAGTTTGGGAACCACTACTATAGCCGATACCTCTCAAACTGATAATAGTGAATAACTCGCTATATAGTAAATTTAATTTTTCGTATATAATCATTAATTTTTTATAAATATATATACCATCTACAAAAGAGTCACATATAAAGAATAAATTTGTCTGAAATTCCGATTCGTAATACCCCAGAAATGTCATTGTCTTCTCTCCACTTTTGTGTTATTAAGTCGTTTACCTCGCTCGTGCAATACCAACTAAAGAGTACTATTTGTAGTTGTGTCGCTTTGTAGAAATAAATCTTAATTTTTCTGATATATTCTACGAAGTTGTGTCTCTCTAAGTTAAAAATAGTGATAATCTGTATTATTTGAAATGTGCCACTTTTAATGAAATTTTTCGAGTAGTGACTTTTTTGTAGTTAGTGTTTCTAAACAAAATGCAAAATCATATGCGCCTTAATATGTATTTCGCAGTAAGAAATGCTTAATTCATACGAAACATTTTTTTTACATAAAATAATTTTTGACTCTCCAAAATAAAACCCATAGCTATACTACTTGAATTGCTCAAAATATTAATAAAGTGGAGGATTCAGTGGGAGGTAATGGGGGAAATGCCGGCGGAACTGAAAGTTGACGAAAAAAAAAACCAAAAACCTGCGGCCGACAAACAAAACGCGAAAATTTTTGCGTGAGAATTAGCCAATAATATTACAGTCGCAGTGTACATTTCTCTTTTGGATACAATCCGCGAAGATTTTGAAGACGCGCTTTTTTAGAGAAGTATTGGATGCTCCTTCCAGAAAAAGTATGGCCGTTATTATTTGCCCATTACTGTCGCAGGCATGCAGATAGAAGCTCTGGTGGACACCGGAGCCACGCTCACATATATCGGCAAAGAACTTCAACGTCATCTAGATAAACACCAAATTAAAGCCAGACGCCAGACCAGTCGCATTCAGCTAGCTAACCAGACATATATACCTAGCACGAAAATGTATCCTGTTACTATAGAGCTGGGTAACAAGTCTACGCACCTACTTGTATCAGCTCTACCGACGCTTTCGGAACATGTCATCTTAGGCATTGATTTCCTAAGGAAGCGAGGCCTGACTATCACCATCGATGGTCAACCCCTAACCGCAACACGCCTAAGCACACAGGCACCTACCGATCACCTTGCTATGCTAACCGAAAGGCAACATCTTACAGAAAAGGAGAATGACCAATTGAATACTCTCCTCACTGAAAACGGCAGTATTCTCGACGATCACCGGCCCCAGCACAGCCACCGAACACATAATTCGTCTTAAACACGACCGTCCACTAAAGCAGAGATATTATCCACGCAACCCAGCGATGCAAGAAGTAATCAATCCAACCGAGCACACAAACAGAATCGTGAAAACTATGATTGCACGACGAACAAAGGTCGATCATCGGACCTGGGACCACCAACTAGCCGAAATAGCTTTCGCAATAAATACATCACAACACGACTCGACAAAAACATCAGCAGCTGAGATAAACTTCGGGTACACACCGGCTACACCAAAACAAATCCGTAAAGAAGGGAACGTGCCTGACGAAGAAGCCACCACCGTGCCGACACTCACCGAGCTTTGCCAAGAAATTTCTCACAACTTGTCTACCGTAGCAAAACGCCAGAAGAAATACTACGATTTGCGCAGACGACCATGGAAGCCACTTATCGGCGAGAAAGTACTCAAAAGAGATCATCCGCTCTCGTCCGCAGTAAACAGCTTTGCACAGAAGCTTGCTCCGAAATATTCTGGCCCATATATCGTCAGAAAATTCAAGTCGACCAATACAGTTGAACTCGTGAATCCTAACGCACCGGGTGGGCGTACCATTCATGTGCATCTGCAAGATCTAAAGCAGCTGCCAACCGAATACTAAACTCGAGTAGCTGCTAGCGTGCTCTCTACCGAGCTTACGGACTCTAACTCCGAGCCACCTAGCACTAATGCAACGCAACAACAGACGTTGCCAACACTAATCGAAGCGTCCGTTTGCTCATCTCTTTCCAGATAACCGTAATGAAACCCAGGACCAGCGGAAGGCTACACGCGTCGGGCCGCCACACCAAGCGCCAACCACAGCCACCAGACGAGCCGCAAAAGCCACAACCCTTCCGCCCACCACCGGAAGCACGACCTCGGGTGCGCCCGAATGCAACCGAGGTACACCAGGTACACGCGATAATCGTAGACGACACTGGGTCAGCTGCCCGAACTCGCCCGAGGGCATTCAGGCAGCCCCTGGAGCGCAGCGTCAGCAAAGCCACCACCCGAAGTCAGCTGGGCACAAAACCAGCTGAAATAGAAGTTTTGCCGCGACAGACGCCGCTCAGCACAAACGCTCGGAAGCTCCCGACCACCAGGCGGGAAGCAGACCGCAAAGCCTGTGCTACGACAGAGCCGCGCCGCCCAAACCTCGACGTACCCAGTAGTCCACGCAAATGCCCAGGTAACGCTCTCCGCCAATCGAAGCGACCTGACGACTGCAGCTTCGATCCGACTCGTCCAGCGAGGCACTGCAACGAGTACCGTCACGGTGGAAGCCAGCACCGAGAAGCAACTCATAGAGAATGCGCAAGAGACACCAGCAACGACAGCGACTGCATGCTCGAATGACGATGGGGCGTCTGCCCAAGCAACTGCCACGACCCCAACAACCCCGACGACGACCCAACCTCGCGTTGCCGAGACCAGCGCACGACCAGTCCCGCCTAACACATCGCACCAAGAAGTGACACCAGCGAGCGAAATCCCAAGGTTCCTGGAAGGGCTGACGATGACGCGGCCGCACTTCATCAAGCGCTCCAAGCGGACGCTTTTCTTTCGAGGCCGACGTCTAGCCCTGCAGAAGCTAGAAGGCGACCGGGTCCGGGTGCGATATTCCCTGCCGTATGCGTGCTACAGCTATACGATTAAGCACCGAAGGCCAACAATTACAACTAAGTTTACTAGTTTTAAGTATTTATTTGCATTACACCTGTACAACTCAACCCATAAGGCTAGAGATTAAAATTAATTTTATTACTAGTTACAAGTATTTATTTATGCATGTGTACAGTTAAATTAAAATTGGTGTCACTAGTCGTAAGTACGCATAGCCATAGGACCTAAGACACCTTGTACAATAAGTTAAGAATTTGTTACTAAATAAAGATTTCACACCCGCTCCCCGTTCACGGCACACGCCAACTAGGACAGCCAGCCAGCCTCCAGCCTCCAGCCGAACCATCGTGGGAGATCTCCTTCCACCTGCCGCCAGCGAAGTATCATTGTCCGAAGTGAGGGGGGGACTGTAACGTGGCTTTCACCACCTTACAATGATTTACTTCAACACTGTACATCATTTACCCTTACCAGACCTCAACGCAGAGCTTTCCACCATGCCAGAATTAGCCTGCACGTATTAAACTTCAGCTCACCGCACTGACCAAAGCTACGCACACAACTCACCCCATTACACTGACGAAAGCTGCGCTATGCTGCTATATAAGCAAGCACTTCACGCCGAATGCGATCATTTCTTCAAGCTCACCAGCGAGGACGGTCGCACCAGCAGCAATAGGCAGGGGGGGAGCTACCGTACAAATCGCCGCCGTGCAAATCACAGTTGTACAAATCACCGTCGTACAAATCGCCGTTGTACAGATCACCGTTGTACAAATCACTACTGTACAAATCACCGTCGTACAAATCCCCGCCGTACAAATCATCACCGTGCCAGCTTCAACAAGCGTCAACGCCTGGCTCATCAATCCCGTTCGTTTTCATCACCGTGCCAGCTTCAACAAGCGTCAACGCCTGGCTCGCCAATCTCGTTCGTTTTCATCACCACTGTATACATCACGCTGGCCTGGCTGTCCGCATAAGGGGTGGGGTGTGGATACAACTTTACGAGGATAAAACTCGTCTCTTTTTTGCTAAGAGTTCGTGGGTCCCAAGGCTGACCCTGGAGCGGCTGAGCATACCTCAGCTATGGACGAAACCCCATTACAGTTGTTAAATGTGTATATTCAAGTTACAAGAAAATCAGCTTTACACTTAAAACTAAGATTGTGGACTTATCCAAATACAGAACCGTTATGTATTTATGACTACTCCAATAACTCGAAGATAGTTTATGACACTGTTTATGTGAAACTAATGTCTTCATCCAACTCGATATCGATTGTTAAATGTGTATATACAAGTAACAAGAAAATCGACTTTACACCAAAAACTAAGATTGTGGAATTTTTTCAACTATCGGCAGCGCTATGACAACTCCCACAAGGTGAAAAATTTTATATAGCATGAATATGTGAAATAAGTGTTTTCATGAAATTCGATATCGATTGATAAATGTGTATGTATATAGTTTTGGTGTAATGCTGCGGAGCTTCCTTGCTTAGTTCTATCCCTCGACCCTGGAGTTAAAAATAAAAACACTGAGCTTCCTTGCTAAGGTCTATACTTCAACTGAACTAATCTTTATTTCAATCTGTGCAGCTTGCATTCTAATATTATGTGCGCGCAGGCACTTATGTGTATATACATATGTATACGCTATAACTTTTGGTGTATCTAATTTCATAACGCATAATGGAATTATTTACTTGGCCAGCAGAAATGTGTGACCAATTTATATTCGCTTCAGGAAAGAGTTCTTATTGAATTGTTTCTTCAAAACATTTTTCTTACTTAATGGTGGTCATGCGGCTACTATGCTTGTGAATTCTATGTATTCCACTAGACTAGATCATTTCAACTCGTAGTTGGATTGTATTGTATATCTTTCCATGATCTATACACGTTACAGCTAAATCGGATCAGATAGCAGGAGTGCCAGTCGAGTAGAAAATCGTTCGGCTATCTGTTGTGATTGCAGCTTCTCGTCGTCGAACGCTGCTTGTGTTTTTAGACGCGCGTTTTTTGCTGCACAGAGGCGGGTGCGAATCCCGGCTGCAACAAAATAGTGGTCAGAGTCGATGTTAGGACCTCGGAGCGTACTCACGTGATGCACAGACGTGTCTTCTGTCTATCACAACATGATCGAACTGGTTGAAGGCTTTTTGATCCGGAGACAGCCAGGTGGCTTGAGGTCGGTCAGGCTCAATCCATTTGGGAATGTTTCGCCGTGGATGCTGAAATTACCGACTGTTGTGCCAAAGATACCTTCCTTGCTCACACTGAAGTTAAAGTCGCCAAGCACGATTTTGACATCGTTACGGGAGCAGCTCTCATAGGTGCGCTCCAAGCGCTCGCGGAAGACATTCTAGGTGCATGCTCTCAAATCTAATCCGAGGCTGATTGTTATTTTTCATAGGGTGCGTTTTTTACGTGGCGGCTTCCAAACCCTGCGCAGGGGTACAAGTAGACATTAGTCTTCTTTAATTGTCTCCGGGAAATGTGCACGCAGAAGTGCCGCAGCTCTCTCCGTACTGGTCGTATAAGTTCCGTCACTCCCTTAGTTATAGTTTTTGAGTCAGTCTTTCCCTTAGCCAGAGCCCTGTGCTGTCTTGCTGCCTCTGGTATAAAGGAGACATTTTCACAGAAACTTCTGAAATTTTTTTGCTTTGCAAATCTAATCTCCTTATTGTAGACAGTTAGGTTACTTTTGTACTCCTCCCCCTTTCCAGTACGTTTGCACTTGTTGAAGAGTTTATTTACTTTTGATCTGAGTACTGAGGATCTACTTGACCACCAAGAGCAGTTGCGTCCTTTGGTGATCGTCTTTAGGGGGCAGCTGCAGATAAATTAAATGCGCTTCAGATGACATCGTTGGGAGCAGACAGCCTGTTCTCCAGTCCCAGAGCCGTTACACCTCTACCTAACTTCCCCTCCCCATTAACAGGAATACGTATAAGGGGGATTTGCGTGATCTTGATCTTTAGCCCGAATCTCAAGATCCTGTGATCCAACAGCCTACATTCTCAATACATAGATTATTACTAATAGGAAATTCAAGGAGAGACCTACCACGTGTATTGCAGTCGGTACAACCCCATTCAGTGTGATGCGCGTTCGCATCGAAACCCAGGATCAGGGGCAGTCTATATCTCCTGGTACGCAAGCCGCTGCCAATTTAAATTAAAAAGTCTTACCCTCTTTTTCCCCCAGTATGTAATGAGTGCGATTATGAAATGTTTAGTTACTTCGTTCCTTACTTGTACATAATTATTTTGGCTATGAACGTGATAGAAGTATGTATTCGAATTAAATCAAAAATTAATTAATTAGTTTAAACTATGAACAAACGAAATTTCAAAGTGCCAGAGTGAAGACCTGGACATTAACCCTTGTCTTGTAATAAATGTTAAGTTCATCTTAATAAATGCACAATTTTAAAACTTTCAGTGTTTTGGTTTTTGTGGTGTAACAGTTTGAGCTGAGCCTTTCGTCATCCTATTTCCGCCAAGTCCACCAATTTTTTTTGAGGGAAGTAAATGCTGACTTACTAATTCTCCTAGCGCGCCTTGATGTGCTAACATCGACGGAAAAGTGCATATGAATTCGTCGTAATTGTGGGTTCGTCGACAGTCATCCACCTACAAAATAAGAAATATTTATATATACATTTCTGTTGTGGAAATTACATATATGTGCCTCTTCTAGTATTTTAATTATTTTTATCATTCGAATGCTTATTTAATAGCAATAATAAAAATTGATTGAATTTACCTGTACGAATGAATTAAGAAGCATTTGTTATGATGGTAAATTACGCTTCGTAAACTCTCTGAATATGTCAGCGTTTTTTATTAAATCAATAATTACGACATTTTGGTTTTATCTTTCCCCCTTATCTCTATTTCTAGAGATAATTAACCCTTTACTCTCGGGACCTTTTTTGCGCGGCGCACCAGCAACTCGTAGCGTATTTGGTTAATTTTTTACTTCTAACTTAAAATGATTACAGACATAAAGTAACACATAAAACTTTTATATTTTAATATTAAATGTATCTTTACATATTTGAAATGATAATTTTGCATTGTATGGTATTTGAGGTAACAACTGCCGAGATGCATGCCTGGTTTGTCGGAAGTTGTTTGGTGTCTTCTGCCGGGCTTTTTTCGTTGGAATCTTTTCTAACTCTTGTGGAGGCTTGGTCGCGTGGCTGGTGGAAATCTCCGGCCAATTGCTTAACTAATGTGTTTGATGTAGTCTATTATTACGTTAGGTTTCTTGACGGTCACTTCTACTACACCTCGTAAAACTCGTTTTACAGGCGTCATTCCAGCATTGTTCCAAGATGCAGGCCGCAATTTTCATTTGAAACAAAAAAACAAAAGAAATTTTTAATTCTAAATAGTGTAATCCCTAGATGAACCAAGAAAATTAAACAAAAAGTGAAAAATTCAACAATTTTTCGCAGATTAAAAAAGAAAATGCATTAAAAAAAAACAAATTTACTTTAAATCGTTAAAAAAATGGATTAATTTTAACTTTCTTAAGGTATTTTAGGTCCACCTAAAAGATAATTTAATTCCAAATACAACGCATTTTTTTTCGTTTCGATAGGACGTTTACTTTTTTTCCTATCCTACCCGCCAATTAAGAAAAATCGTAAAAATGAAAAACCGAGAAATCGCGCGTCAAAGTTTTCACTTTTTGCCCAATCGCTCATATATCTGCTAGACGCTTGGTCACTATTTCCCTTCTAGCTTTGAAAATATTTCGAATTTCCATCTAAAACTTTGGGAACATATTCTTAGAATATTTTTAAAGAGATTTAAGCAAAACAAAAAATAATCGATTTTTTTTAAGCTTCTTAAGGTAGTTCCTGTAAGGTGTCATTTTAATTTCAATAATTCTTCGGGCAAAATATAGCTCGTTTCCAGCAGCTTTGAATACAGTTTCAATGGTATTCTTGTTACCACCGGAAGGTCGTGCCTAATGAAGCAGTCTGTTGTCAAACTTCCAAAATAAAGAAGAATACGACATAACCGGTAGTTTAGTCTGCTATAGTATAAACTCGAATTCCCCATTTGGTCGGTTTCTTCGGATTGTAATTAAAGGTTGGTACGCAGCTCTCAAGTAATTGCTCAAGAACAAAAATACATTATTTCTCAAGTAATTTTGACAGCTAAGCTTAATGAAGAGACTCGACCTTTAAACATGATCTTGGATTCATCCACACAAATTTCTCTTCCCAGTGTAAAATAGTTAACAAATTTTGAAATTAAGTAATCCAGGAAACACCTTACTAGCTGAAAGCATGTTCGTGGTCCTGCATCTTGTCTTTGGATTGTCTTTAGACGAAGCATCCAAAAAATCTGATTGAATCTGTCTCTTGTTCGCATTGTCTCCATATTTATTATAACGCCAACTGGCATTGAACATGCTTACTTATCAGCAAAGCCGAAATACCATTAAAAATAAATATCTATTTATACATTGAACATACATACCGTCACCTAAAATGCAAAAGGCCGTAACTAACATTTTTAGTATTTTACAGGAGAAGCAAAAAACGTTATAGATTAAAGACTACTTAAAGCTAAATATCCAAATTGTAGATTTAAGCTTAGAAAACAAAGACGGATTTGTTTCTGAAAACCAAATTAATTGGAAAAAAGCAGTTTTTAAGAAATGTTAGTTACGGCCTTTTGCACTCTATTTTTCTGAAACCAAAAAGCCGTAACTACTTGAAAAAAATTGTGTATAAAATGAAAGCAATGGTTAAAATAAGAAAATGTGCTTTTAGGCTGTAACTAAAAAAGTTTTTAACAAGTTATATCTTTTTGTATCTATTTATTGTAAGTATTTTAACACAAAAGAAATTATTTAATTAATACATTTAATTCGAGAAAATAAAATTAAATTAAACTAGTTAAGAAAAACAAAATAATTCATTTGAAAACAACAAAACCTGCAATACAAATAGCAAATTAGAATAGGTTTAAGATGTAAAGGGTATATTATCATAAAAGCTGTAGCAGTCAGCCGGAAGTAAAAATTTAAGTTCATGCAAGTGTTCCCATTTCTTTTTGGATATTGATATTCTTTCGGTATGTAACTGTGAAGGTTCGATGTCCCTAAATTTTTGTTGTGTACGTTGTGGCAAAACGTTATAATCGTCGTTGATGTTTGTTTTATAATAAATTATTCCAGATGAATCATATGCCAAGGCACGGATCATATTAACAGTTGGCTCTCCGGATTTTTTGCCTGTATTGAAGATGCTGAGTTTTTTATACATAATTTATACATGTATGTAAATCTTTACCTGGTCGAATAGATACGTAGCGCTTAGGAATACTTTCGTAGTCAAGGAAATACTTGTAATCAACATGGTGCACTTTTAGAAATGGGTTCTTTCGAGACTCTCTAATCAAGCCAGACAGCTCAGATGGTAAATTTATTTGTCCCTTGTTGATTTTTCTTTGAATGAGGGAGTGGATCGAATCACATTCCATTTGTGTATGTCCCACTATTAAATATTTATGTTCTACCGTTATGTTTTCTTGAACACATAAAGATAATATTGCATTAGAGAGAATTACATTTCGGTTCTGGTAGAAACAACCATCTGAATATATAATTATGTGATGAATATTTGGTGACTTTTTAGTGGAATTTTTTATGTATTTTTTTATATACATGTAGCAAAGATAGAAGCAACAAGGGTACCATCTGTTTCGTCCCAGACAAAATTGTCAGATTCATGTGAAATAACGTTATAAATTGTGAAATTGTGCACTTGTAATTTCATTTTATAGTACGTGGCATTTGCATTTGTCTGTGGAATCAATTTCATTGCCTGCATGTCAATGCATAACAACAAGTGTAATCCTGATTTAGCGTTTTCTATGTCAATTAACTTTTCATTTCTCATGTCTTGTATATCCTTTCTATGAATGTCGTACTGTTTGTAGCTTTTAAAATCGGACCGCAAGTACAGTTTCTTCGTATACTGTTCATTTCTCATTTCTGATTCAAGCTTAGGAATGTCATGCAACCATTTTTCCAGAAAATGTATACGTTTTTGAAATAAGACTCCTTCATTAGTAAATGCTTTACGTTCTGATGTTATTTTGTTTTGTTCTTCTGGCGAAATATTGGTGCCATGGGAGTCATTGAAATTTACCCAATTCCTCACAATTTTCTCATTTAATCCAAGCGTAGATAAAAACATATGAAAGCACAGTTGAACACGTTTAGAATGATGTTTTATGTAAATAGTAACGTTTTGTAATTGATCTTCTAGAGTTCTCAAAACCAATTCGCTTTATGTTCGCGCGTTCAACAAGATTAACGACATACATTTTTTTTTGATCCCATGACATTTTCCAGAACCCATTAAATATTTCCTTACGATTTTCTTCGGAAAATGTAGAACAATTCCGTACAGCACTTTTCTCACAGAATTTTGAAGTACATCCAGCTTTAAGTTCTCTTGGAGCTTTTTCACTAATAATGCCTTTCGATAGTCCCACGTATTCTTTCCTTTCAATCGGTTTATTATATATCCAGACCTTTTATTATTTTTTTTTTAAGTTTTTCATTACAACCATTTTCACAATTAGTACTCATTTTATTAATTTTGTTTTATTCGGGGAATAAAGGCAGTAACACAATAACACAATTTGATAAAGAATGAAAGATAATGAAAACAACTGTAATTACGGATAACACAATGTGTCACATTGAAATTGAATCAAAGAGAATGAAAAAAGGATAGTTACGGCTTTTTGGTTTATGAAATTGTTGAAGTTGTAGTTGCGGCCTTCTGATTCTCGCCTATAAAGTCGTTATTTTTGGACGTATGCATGTAAAATTTGCTGTGTACACGTATTTCGGTAAAGTACTTCATAATCAATCAAAAAGTCAATTTTGAATTTTTTGTTAGTTACGGCCTTTTGCATTTTAGGTGACGATACATAATGTTGAAGATAGTCGTTTACTAACACTATGCATGTCATTGCATTATTTACCTCACTACATTCTTTACATACTGTCATTCTCACATTTACATGTATAAGTATTAGTTATTACTTTGTTCTTTAATTCTTCATGTAATATAACATTTTCTTCTGGATTAAAACCTCGTGGAGTGAACATCAACTTTTAGTTTGTCTCTAAATATATACTTAATTATCTCTGCAATCCTATCACATAAGTACATAAACAGCCACATGCACTTACATGCAGTGCGCATCCAATAATAATAAAAATGCATGGGGACATTAGTCATAAATTTATAGATGAGGTAACATTAAACATACACACATGTATTGAATTGTACACTTGAAAACGAACCCCATATCAAGCAGCATTAACAATATGCTGCAATACATACATAACATATACACATACACATATATTTAATTATTTAAGACAATTTTTTAAAATAGTATATAAGTACATAATACTTTTCATTTCCTAAAAAGTCCTGTTCAAAATACAGACAGATTTAAACGAAAATAATTGAAAGACGGGTGTATATTCCCGCATATTAAACCGATCACATATAGCAGTGTTTCCCAAAGTGGGCGATAACGCCCCCTTGTGGGCGCTGCAGGTGTCAAGGGGGGGCGGTAAGAGACCCAGAAAGAAAATGCGGCGTTGTGTAGAGGCCTGGGCGGTTATTTGTAATTTTATTTAGCTAGGAGGCCTCTTAGACGATGAGCTATCGACTCTTAACAACTTGTGGACATCAACTAATATGAATTAAAAGATTGCTCAAACTCGGTTCTATATTTCTCTCCGCGTAGTTCATATATCTGTCCTATTTTATTGAATATAGAAAAAATGAAAATCATGTCAATCGGTCGCTCCGTTTCATAACGGGGCATTTCTACAGGATAGAATTTATAGAATACTAACTGTCAAACGTATTGCTATTGCCATTGCCAAATCTGTATGTGGGCATTTGCTATCATAATATAATCATAAGATAAAGATCCTTTTTTTACAAATGTATTTCTAGAAAAAATAAGAATTCAAATTTTTGGACTACTATATAATAATTGTGCTTATGCATTCCTATATAAACAATGTAATATTTATTTTATATTCATTTGTGGTTTTGCGCGCAATAGATGAGCATTACTTACGCCTCCTTTACATTACTCGCGAAGTTAAACGTATTTCTCAAAGCAAAACAATGTCGGAAGTGAAAAAGAAGAGACGGCAATACTGTGCCAAATACATTAAATTCGGATTCATTGAAAATCCCACAAACCCATCCTCGCCTTTGTGTCTTCTATGTCTAAAAATCTTTTCGAATGAAGCAATGAAGCCTTCAAGACTGCAAGATCATTTGAATAAAATGCATCCAGATAAGAGAGAAAAGAATGTAGCATATTTTCAAGACCTAGAAAAGAAGCATAATACTCAGCCAAGTGTTGCAAAATTATTTTCGGCGGCTGCTAAGTAAGATGACGACGGACTTCGACCGTCGTACAATATCTCTTTGTTAATTGCTCAAATAGGCAAACCACATAACATCGGAGAAGAGTTAATATTGCCAACAATAATTGAAGTAATAACTACCGTGCTTCATAAACCGGCCGCAGATATTATCCGAAAAATTCCTTTGAGTAATAATTCCGTGCAAAGACGAATTGATGAAATGGCTGAAAACATTGAAGAATCATTGTGCGATCACCTGAGGACAAGCCAATTCTCAATTCAGCTCGATGAGTCCACTTTACCAACTAATGAAGCATTGTTGTTGTCTTACGTGAGGTTTATTAAAGATGAGAAAATATGTGAAGAACTATTATTTGCTAGAAATTTAGAGACCGATACAAAAGGCGAAACCATATTCAATATACGAGTTTTGGAAAAGTTTTGCGATGAGAAAGAGATTCCTTTGAAAAATATTATTTCAATTGCTACGGATGGCGCTCCGGCTATGATAGGGTACCATAAAGGCTTAATAGCGCACTTAAAAAATAAAATTCCAGATGTCGTTGAATCTCCAACTGCAAGGCGATAAACTAAATTTAATTTAAACAAAAAAGTCGTTGCTGCTTTCGCAGCCAAACTGCTTCTACACAAAAAGAATCTGGGCAGACGTGAGTTTCACAATTTTCCGAATTTATCAGTATCATGCAGTACCGACGAATTGTTTGCCTACTGCCAACATTTGGAAAACCTCCACACTGACTTTACCGAACGATACCAGGACATTTTGAACTTGGAAATACCAGAGTGGGTGTTGGATGCGTTTTCAAATGTCAACACAGCAATGTCACCTCAGCTGGAAGAAGAACTTATAGAATTGACAACAAACGAGGAAATAAAAATCAAGTTCAAAAATGGTTACCAAGAATTTTGGCTACAAAAATCGATCTCGCAATTGTACCCTGGATTGTGGTCAATCGTTCAACGATTCTTGAGAGCATTCCCCTCGTCATATTTGTGTGAACGTGGATTTAGTACTGTGACAACACTGCTTACTAAAAATAGAAATCGTTTGCTTGTTACCGAACGTGGCGACTTGCGACTGTTCTTGAGTAAATTGGAACCTGATATTAACAAACTTATTAAACAGTATCAGATTCATCCTTCACATTAGTTTTTATATATGGATCGATTATTTTAGTTTTATTTTTAATAAAAGATTCTCTGTTTTAATACTATGAAGTTGTGTTTCAATCATCATTCTTATTGGCAGGTGAAGCCCGTAAGAGATAACTTGAGACCTAAGCGCCGTTGTATGTTATTTACTGCGCTCAGGTTTTAAGTTGCTGGATATAGTAAAAGTTTTGCTTAGAATTCTCCGTTAATATATAATACATATAAAGGTCACAATAATTAATTTGAAGTTATAGCGGGTTTTTAAATAGGTGAAAAAATGGGGGCGCTAAAAAAATATTTATTCTCAAAGTGGGCGGTAGACAAAATAAGTTTGGGAACCACTGCTCTAGTATCAGTAAGATATAAATTTAAACGAATTTTTTTAGTTATAAAATGTTTTTTTTTTTTCGTATTAAAACCGCAACTGTCCTCATTTGCGGCCACAGAAGAGCCTCCTTTCGTCCTCTTTTCCGGGATTGGCAGCATTTTTTTGCATTCGCAGCTATTTTGAATCGAATAAATATTCGATAAACTTTTAAGAGTTTCCTTCCTTTTATAAGATTTCGTTCTTCTTAAAGCTTAGTATTCAGCTCTCAAGAAATGCAAAAACTTCATTTATAAAAACGTTTAAGAAATGGTCAAGAAAAATTTCTGCGGTAAATTTTCTTTTGCTAGTATGCAGCTGTGAAGAAATGTACTACTAATTTTTAATACATTTTTACAATGAATAAACGTATTTGGCAATCCTCGTTTTGCCAAGAAACAATTCATCAACATTTTAGTCAGTTGTGAAAGCGAAAAATAAAAAATATAAAAAAATATAAAATAAAAAAATTAAAAATTAACAAGTAAATGATAAAATTATGAGCCAAAGCGATATCCGTGCCCAGAGACAACGCGAACAAGATGCATGCCGGCTCTCCGTCCAACGCAACAATGCACACTTTTCAGTCAGGTCCCAGAGTGACTGTGAAAGCGTAAAGTCAAACTCATCGTTCACTCTTCAACTCCCTACAAATTTAAATCTTGTTCAATGTCAATGATTCCAACGGCACAGCTCGTTATCGCTGATATTGTACAAATTGAGGTCGGTGCATGCCCTGACTCTGGCAACAGAAGCAAAGCATAAGATAAGAAAACCCAAACACCTCAAAAACTGGGTATACAGACCGGAATGGATCGATAGATTACCATCAAGGGTAAGCTTAGTCCGCAAAACTAAACAAACGCCAAGCAAAAAATAAACCAAAGAAATGCAACTGAGCCATTAAGCACAAATCGATTTGCGCTTTTAAGTGACAATGTTGACGGCGAGAGTAAAAAAACTCCTGAAAGTGTTACAAAAATCACTAACACCAAACCACCGCCAACATACGTAAGAGAGGAAAACTCTGGCGCTTTCGTTAAAATATTTACTCAGCTTATCGGCAATAACAACTTTCATACAATGTATAGTTCCGCTGTCGAAGGGAAACATTCAAGAAAGGAAAGTGCAATTTTACGTAAATGAGAAAAAAATTAAATTGTACACTTATCAACTTAAAAGTGCAAGAGGTCTGTAAGTGGTTATTAAAGGTATTGAGCCAAGTGTTGAACCCAGTGAAATCCTCGAAGCACTTAAATATAACAGTTTTAATCCAAAAAATGTTGCAAATATTTTAAATAAAAACAAAAGTATGGTCACACCAGGCCTTACTGCACACTTCGCGCAGTGTGTGTAGCTTGTGGAGAGTTGCATGAATCTGCCACTTGCACGTCAAAAAAAAGACTAAAATGCAAAAAAGTTTGGGAACTGTAGTGGAAACCACATAGCAAACTACAGAGGTTGTCCAGTCCAAAAGGAGCTAAAAAATCGGATCAACCAATGTGTAGTCTGCGAACGCAATCATAATGTACCAAACGTTGTATCCTCCAATATGAAACCGCTGATAGCTCCATCCAAACCCGTCAAGGGCGTATCGTTTGCCAACGTACTAAAATCTTCTTCTTCTTCTTCTTTACTGGCGTAGACACCGCTTACGCGATTATAGCCGAGTCAACAACAGCGCGCCAATCGTTTCTTCTCTTCGCTACGTGGCGCCAATTGGACATTCCAAGCGAGGCCAGGTCCTTCTCCACTTGGTCCTTCCAACGGAGTGGAGGTCTTCCTCTTCCTCTGCTTCCCGCGGCGGGTACTGCGTCGACTACTTTCAGAGCTGGAGTGTTTTCATCCATCCGGACAACATGACCTAGCCAGCGTAGCCGCTGTCTTTTAATTCGCTGAACTATGTCGATGTCGTCGTATATCTCGTACAGCTCATCGTTCCATCGGATGCGGTATTCGCCGTGGCCAACGCGCAAAGGACCATAAATCTTCCGCAGAACTTTTCTCTCGAAAACTCGCAACGTCGACTCATCGGCTGTTGTCATCGTCCAAGCCTCTGCACCATATAGCAGGACGGGAATTATGAGCGACTTATAGAGTTTGGTTTTTGTTCGTCGAGAGAGGACTTTACTTTTCAATTGCCTACTCAGTCCGAAGTAGCACCTGTTGGCAAGAGTAATCCTGGGTTGGATTTCTAGGCTGACATTGTTGGTGGTGTTAATGCTGGTTCCTAAGTAGACGCAATTATCTACAACTTCAAAGTTATGACTGTCAACAGTGACGTGAGTGCCAAGTCGCGAGTGCGACGACTGTTTGTTTGTTGACAGGAGATATTTCGTCTTGCCCTCGGTCACTGCCAGACCCATTTGCGTTGCTTCCTTCCCAGTTCAGCTTCTGGAGAAAGCAGAACTAACGGCGCGGGTGTTGAGACCGATGATATCAATATCATCGGCATACGCCAGCAGCTGTACACTCTTATAAAAGATTGTACCTGCTCGATTCAGTTCTGCAGCTCTAATAATTTTCTCCAGCAGCAGATTAAAAAAGTCGCACGATAGAGAGTCGCCTTGTCTGAAACCTCGTTTGGTATCGAACGGCTCGGAGAGGTCCTTCCCGATCCTGACGGAGCTTTTCGTGTTGCTCAACGTCAGTTTACACAGCCGTATTAGTTTTGCGGGGATACCAAATTCAGACATCGCGGCATAAAGGCAGCTCCTTTTCGTGCTGTCGAAAGCAGCTTTGAAATCGACGAATAGGTGGTGAGTGTCGATTCTCCTTTCACGGGTCTTTTCCAAGATTTGGCGCATGGTGAATATCTGGTCGGTTGTTGATTTACCAGGTCTGAAGCCACACTGATAAGGTCCAATCAGTTTGTTGACGGTGGGCTTTAATCTCTCACACAATACGCTCGACAGAACCTTATATGCGATGTTAAGGAGGCTTATCCCACGGTAGTTGGCGCAGATTGTGGGGTCTCCTTTTTTATGGATTGGGCATAGCACACTTAAATTCCAATCGTTGGGCATGCTCTCATCCGACCATATTTTGCAAAGAAGCTGATGCATGCTCCTTATCAGTTCTTCGCCGCCGTGTTTGAATAGCTCGGCCGGCAATCCGTCGGCCCCTGCCGCTTTGTTGTTCTTCAGGCGGGCAACTGCTATTCGAACTTCGTCATGGCCGGGCAATGGAACGTCTGCTCCATCGTCATCGATTGGGGAATCGGGTTCGCCTTCTCCTGGTGCTATGTGTTCACTGCCATTCAGCAGGCTGGAGAAGTGTTCCCTCCATAATTTAAGTATGCTCTGGGCATCGGTGGCTAGATCACCTTTGGGGGTTCTACAAGAGTATGCTCCGGTCTTGAAACCTTCTGTAATTCGCCGCATTTTTTCGTAGAATTTTCGAGCATTACCCCTGTCGGCCAGCTTATCAAGCTGTTCGTACTCACGCATTTCGGCCTCTTTCTTCTTCTGTTTGCAAATGCGTCTCGCTTCCCTCTTCAACTCTCGGTATCTATCCCATCCCGCACGTGTTGTGGTCGATCGTAACGTTGCGAGGTAGGCAGCCTGTTTTCTCTCCGCTGCGACACGGCACTCCTCGTCGTACCAGCTGTTCTTTTGCACTTTCCGAAAACCAATGGTTTCGGTTGCAGCTGTACGTAAGGAGTTTGAAATGCCGTCCCACAGTTCCCTTATACCGAGTTGTTTATGAGTGCTCTCAGAGAGCAGGAGTGCAAGCCGAGTAGAAAATCGTTCGGCTGTCTGTTGTGATTGCAGCTTCTCGACGTCGAACCTTCCTTGTGTTTGTTTGCGTGCGTTTTTTGCTGCACAGAGGCGGGTGCGAATCTTGGCTGCAACAAGATAGTGGTCCGAGTCGATGTTAGGACCTCGGAGCGCACGCACATCTAAAACACTGGAGACGTGTCTTCCGTCTATCACAACATGATCGATCTGGTTGGTGGTTTTTCGATCCGGAGACAGCCAGGTAGCTTGATGTATCTTCTTATGCTGGAATCTAGTACTACAGATAACCATATTTCGGGCCCCGGCGAAGTCGATCAGCCTCAACCCATTTGGGGATGTTTCCTCGTGGAGGCTGAATTTACCGACCGTAGTGCCAAAGATACCTTCTTTGCCCATCCTGGCGTTGAAGTCGCCAAGCACGATTTTGACATCGTGGCGGGGGCATCTCTCATAAGTGCGCTCCAAGCACTCATAAAAAGCATCTTTGGTCACATCGTCCTTCTCTTCCGTCGGGGCGTGGGCGCAAATCAGCGATATGTTGAAGAACCTCGCTTTGATGCGGATTGTGGCTAGACGTTCATTCTCCGGAGTGAATGACAGTACTCGGCGACGGAGTCTCTCTCCCACCACGAATCCAACACCAAACTTGCGCTCCTTTATATGGCCACTGTAGTAAATGTCACAAGGACCTACTCGTCTCTGTCCTTGTCCCGTCCATCGCATTTCTTGGACGGCGGTGATGTCAGCCTTTATCTCTACCAGCTGGGCAGCGGCACCTTCCCAATTAAGGGACCAGGTGCATGCCCTCAAATCATAGTCCTTATTACGTTTGTCATGGTCGTCATCAAAAGGGGGGTCTCTCATCCGAGGCTGTGTTTGCATTTTCATTGGGGGTGTTTTTTTACGTGGCGGGTCCCAAACCCAGCGCACAACCCTAAGTAGGGGATATTTCGCCTTCTCACTTTAGCTCGCCTTCAAACGGATGCTCTTAGGCTACCCAGAGGATACTTGGTCAAAGACCGGAAGTCGTGAGCTGCTTGAGTCATATGTAAAAGAATCGTTTCTGGCCACTCCCAAGTGAATGGCGATCAGAGAACTTTCCTCACTTGCGTGAACTTCTACACATAACTCCATCCTCCAAAAATCAGGCCTAGGAAAACCCACAACTACAGTAACAGCGAATCTTATTGAGCCGCAAGAACAGTAGCCTCACGTTCAATTCGATACTCAATCGAATATCGAAGCAATGACAGCGTCAATGCAACATAGCGTGATGAACTTCATAAGGTTCATACAGAACACAATGCAAGAACTCATGCGAAATCAAAATACACTGCTACAACTGCTTGCTAACAAAAGTTCAAAATAATGAGTTCGCTTAAAATTATTTTATGGTATACCTCGCCATAAACCACAGCTGTCAAAATTTCTCAACAACAAGGAAATTGACATAATGCTTCTTGCATAGCTTCTATTGTACGAATCATCCAGATGGAAAGGCGCATGGGGGAACTGTATCTTAATCAGGAGTCACATTAAACACTATTCTTTAACTGGAACTGCTAAGAATCATCTGCAAGCAACATCAATATGCGTGCAGACAAAGCAAGGTGACATTACTTTGTTCACCGTATATGTCCCCATTTCATGATAACAGAAAAGTAATTTATAGATTTCTTCATCTCGCTGGCTTTCTTGCTGCAGGTGACCGATTATGTAACTCTAAAGGCAAACAATTATATAACACCCTTATATGTAAAAGAAACAAACTGGATTACGTGTCTCCTGGAAAGCCTACGTATTGGCCGACAAAACCGAAAAAGCGGCCAGATTTAATTGACTTCGCAGTAACTAGGAAAATTCCTCACAGCCTTATTAATGCAGTCGAGAGCCCTCAGAACGAGGAACAGCATGTGCAGTACCAGTATATTCAAAAGCTGTCACCGACTAGTATAAAGCAACCGTTGTGGAAAGCACATCAAACTCCATGTGCGCCAAAGAGTGTGAAATGCCAATACGTGACAATAATGGCAAATGGGCTCGGGGTGATGCAGAAAAATCAGCAACCTTCGCTGCTCATCTAAAAAATGTCTTCCAGCCAAACTTTACACTGCCGACCGCACCCTATTTGATGGAATCTGAGCCAGTGAAATTCGTACTTGAAGAAATATCAAAAATAATTATTGAGAAATTGAAACCAAAACAAGCTCCTCGGCATGACTGAATTACTCCAAAAATGATTCTGAGCTACCAAGCTGTGCTATAATCTGCATCTGTATGTTTTTCAATGCAATCATAAAACAAGATCAATGGAACAAGTCAACTGTATAGATGATACCTAAGCATTGAAAGGACAAAACGCAGCCATCTTCTTATAGGCCCATCAGCTTGCTATCGTGCATGTCGAAATTATTTGAAAGACTTCTTATGCTCCGCATTAAGCCATATCTTCAAACCCACAACATAATACCATCTCACCAATTTGGCTTCAGAGAAAAGCATGGAAAGATCGAGCAAGTACATAGGATCACATCTGAAATTCAAACAGTCAATATTTCTTGATGTCGCGCAGGCTTTTGATCGAATATGGTTAGATGGTCTTATACATGAAATAAAAACGCTACTCCCACAAAACACTCACGAACTGTTAAATCCTACCTTTATGATCGAAATTTTGTAGTTCGATGTTGCACCACTACATATGAAGCCCAAACGATTGAAACTAGTGTACCACAAGGCAGTGTTCTTGGCCCAATGTTATATGTTTTATACATTTCAGATATTCCAATAAACGACCGCTTGACTATGTCTACTTTTGCCGATGGCACTGCAATAATCAGCCGCTCCAAGTGCCCAATACATGCAAATGCGCTAATTAACAAACTGTTGTTTGTCGCGAGTAAAAGAAATTATATTTATTTGAGCAGTGCACTTATTTTCGTGTTGCCTTTTTTATTCATAATTTCTTACTGACTACATTTTATAATCTTAGTGCTATTTATTGTGGAATGCGGCAGCTGTTATCTGCATACAACTTCTTTGTTGTAATTCGATATCCGTTATCTTGCTAGAAGAAAGATAGTTTTGTTATTATAATGCTGGAATTTTATTGTTTGTTTAGGTTAAGTGTGAAATTTACTTAGGCTATCTACAGCGTCGCTAACTCTCCTCCTTCTTAAAAACGGAGCGTCCTCGCTATGCTGCTACAAATTGTCATTGTTGAAGACGATTCATTTCGCTGGATTATCATTTAGTATATTGATAGTGCAATTATCAGAGGATTCTGATTTACAAATAAAATTGCTGAAAAAATTCTTGCATTTTGAAACTTTTTGGTAATTATTACATTTTGCTATCGTAGGACCTAAAATAATTTTACCATGCTTATGAGCTAAGGGGTATACATTAAATAATTTACATTTAGTTTCGAGTATTGGGTCTTTGTAAATTGTAATTATAGCCTGTTCAAAATAACAAATATGGATATCAGAATATTCCAATATATTTATTAGTGGAAGATCCAACTATTCATGGTTTATTAATTTTTGCACATCATTCAAATTAAGTATGGCAGAATAAAAAAAAATTTATTTTTTTTCAATTAATTGTTTGTAATTCGTTATAAATTTCTCCTTTTATTAAATTCTCATTTATTGATTTAGGATCGAGTGTTTCAAGAATTCTTTTAAACTGCGAATTAATATTCTTTTGTTTGTTATTATTTTCTATTAGCATATTAATTAAAGCTTTTATTTCGATAAGGTCGTCATGATCTGGTGTACCAGTTATAAATTTAAGTACAGAACCAAGAAAGTTAAGAGATCTTTTGGGCCTATATACCCATATTTGGCATGAGTTGGTTTTTTAATGCTTCTGTTTTATTAATTAATATTTTTGTTTCGGGCTGTTTTTTCTAAATTATAAGAAGATATCATTATGACTTCATAGGGCGTAAGTATTTTTGATAAATTTGAAATATCAGTCTCCGACTGTCACTTGTGCTGAGTGGTTCTCTTTTTTTCGCAGCTCGTTTTCTCATAGTGTTCGTATACACGTGTTTTCAGTTTTTCAGTTTACATTATCTTTTTCTTCTTTAAACTCCTACCTGATTTGGATTTTGTGTTAAATTTCTTGACATCTGGTAAATAAAGCTAAAATGCCCTCTGGGCCCCCATCATTGGGGTTAATCGGTTCGCCTTGCTAGCCGAAAACTCCAAAGTTAAAAAGAAAAAAAAGAAAGCTGCAATTTGCAAAAATATAGATCTTTTCCCTGAACTCCCCACGGAGCAAAAAAGTAATCCTAAGTTTGTGGTGCTAGAATCCCTTGATACGAATAAAACTCTATCTCAACATTCGTGTTTCGCAGTCCACCGGTCTATCAATATAATTAGCAAAGAAATTCTTTCAATCTCCGAACTTCGCGATGGCAATCTACTCTTGTTGGTTAATAGTGTAAGTGTTGCAGAGAAATTCCTAGCCTTAAAAGAATTATACGGCATCTGCCCAGTCAAAGCAAAATATCACGAGCACTTGAATTACAACAAGGGAACTGTTTACGCACCTTTCCTTAACAACGTACCCGAAAATGAAATAGTGAATGAATTGGCAGCCCAAGGCGTGGTGGCCGTGTACAAATTTCAAAAGAAAATTAATGAACGAATGCAACCGTCCGGTGTTGTACTTCTTACATTCGATCGTTTTCATATTCCTGAAAAATTAGAAATTGCTTGGCGCAACGTGCGAGTGAGACAATACGTTCCTTCCCCAATGCGCTGCAAAAATTGTCAAATTCTCGGACATAGCACCAAATACTGCAAGCGAGCCCCAGCATGTGAAAACTGCAGTCTACCCCCTCACTCCCCTGAAATTTGCAAGCGCACATTTTGCGCCAACTGCTCCTCCGACCACCCGTCTTCGTCCAACAAATGCGAAAAATACATTCAAGCCAAAGAAATATTAAAGATAAAAGTAAAAAAAAATGCACCATGAGAGAAGCCATCAACATTCACAAAAACTCTTCGCCTTTATTTTCGGAATCATCTCCTTCATTCTCTTCTGTCGTTATACAACCTGAATCAAACACGCAGCACATGCAAAATCATACAATAACTAACCCATCCAACCTCCAACAACATCCCAATAATAACCCCAAGCAACAAAAAACACAACCTTCATTCTCTCTCAACTCATCGCAATCACCTCAGTCCAACACAATTGTACCCAACAATAACATCATTGCTTCACACTCTCACCCACACACCATCAATAGCACGACTAACAATGATCCACCACGCCTTATAACTCAAAACAAAGAATCACTCAATAGCTACTCGCAAAACCAATATTCACCACAGTCCAACGATCAGCCACAAAATATTCTCCCACAAGAAATCGATATATCGTCTCTTACTTCGGTATACAATTCTCTCGCTAACTCTTCTCTTGACATAACAAACATTGATGACAATTTCCAAATTAACTTCGACAATTACAATATGAATTTCCGTAACTCGTCAGACGCCGCAATGGCATCTGACGAAGACTCTTAAATTTACCTCAACAAAAAAAACATTTATACTAACTCTTATATACCTTTATATAACTTTACAACAAAACTCTTACTTTTTCTTTCACAATGACTTCCATAATGCAATGGAATATAAAAGGATACTCTAATAATTATGAAGAACTTCAACTTATACTGAAGCAATACAATCCGTCTATTATATGCTTACAGGAAACCCACATACCCTCGAATGTAGCTCCTCACCCACCTAAAGCATATACAGGCTATTTCCACAACTTAGCGCAAAACACGACAGGCAAGCAAGGTATTTGCGTGCTCATTAAAAAAGACATACCCCACAAACAAATTAGCATAGTGTCAAATATCTCTACAATTGTGCTGAAAATAAACATAGGGTTTAAACTTTCACTGATATCAATGTACATCCCTCCAGACCAGAACTTCAATTCGAAAGATCTGTTCTCAATAATTGATAATATTCCAAGCCCTATGTTAGTATTAGGAGATCTAAATTCCTGGAGTCCTCTCTGGGGCTCATCTGTAGCAAACTCAAGAGGTAAAGCACTTGAAGATGTTATACTAGCTTCAAACCTGACGGTTCTTAACGACGACTCGCCTACACATTTTTCAACCCACCAAACCTTTACAAACATAGATATCACACTTTGTTCAGCAAGTCTTGTACCTAAATGCAAATGGACAATTTTAAATAACTTACATGGAAGTGATCACTTTCCAATTTTCACGACGGTAAATTCTAGCATATATGTCAAGCAAACAACTAAAAGACCAAGATTTATCACCGAACTAGCCGACTGGTCGATGGTCCAAGAAAGCTGCGTTTCAGAGTCATCCAAAATACCAGTATCAAGTAACGTAAATAAAGAAGCAGCAAATATAAAAACTACTATTAGATCTTCTGCTCATCTGTGCATACCACAAACGAAGACAACTTTTCACAGACCCGCCGTTCCGTGGTGGAACCGAAATCTAGCTATACTTAGAGCTAAGAAACAAGAATTGTGGGCAATATATAAGAAGAAAAGAACTGAATCCAACTTTATTAATTACAAGAAAGCCAACGCGGCTTTCAGATACCAAGTAAAGGCAAACAAAAGAACTAGGTTAGAAGAATTTACATCTGCAATCAACCCCAATTCTCTCCCTAAGCAAATTTGGCGTAACGTTAGGACGCTGACAGGCGATTTACGACAAAGCAAAATCTCTGTGATGTACACAGAAAACGGCATTATCTCCTCTACGGAAGAGATAGCGAAACATTTTTCTTCTACTTGGTCTGAATATTCCAAAGACCAGAACTTTGCACCAGATTTCATTGCAGATAAATTAGATTTTGTATCGGAATATAACCCATCTAAAATCTCAGCTTCCGCTAAAATGATTGAGAAGGATATCACAATGACAGAGTTCGATGAAGCTGTTCAATCGGCTAAGGGGAAAACCCCCGGTTACGACAGAGTATCCTACCCAATGCTTAAAAATCTACCAATCAGCACAAAAAATAGGGTACTTAAACTTTTCAATACTATTTTTGAAACAGGCGTCTACCCACAGAGTTGGAAAAATGCAGACATCATCCCCATTTTAAAACCTAGCAAGCCCTTAGACCAAATTAGCAGTTATCGACCAATTTCATTGTTGTCATGTCTCAGCAAAACGTTAGAAAAGATAGTAGCAAAGCGAATCATGTGGCTCGCTTTAAGAGATAAACATATCAGTCACAACCAGGTAGCCTTTAAAAAAGGGCAAGGTACATCTGACGCACTTCTCCACTTTGAACATTACTTGTCAACCGCCCTCTCGAATCGAAATCATGTATCAGTTTTAAGCTTAGATTTCGAGAAAGCGTTTGATAGAATCGGTGCTCACGTAGTTCTTAGGCAACTCAAAAGTTGGCAAACGGGCAGAAAAATCTACAACATAGTGAAAAGTCTGTTAAATCAATCGCACGTTTAGGGCCAAAATAAACAACAAGTACTCTGATAGAGTACATCTATATAACGGTATACCTCAGGGCTCGCCTATCTCCGTAATTCTTTTTATCATTGCCTTCAATGAAATTAGCAAAATAATAAGCAAACAGGGACTAGAACATACTCTTTACGCAGATGATGTCTTGATTTTTTCAAAAACAAACTGCGTATCCCAAACCCTGAATAGGCTATCGATTGTTATGGATGAAATCTATATCTGGTCAAAAAGGTCAGGAGCTAGTCTATCTTACGGAAAATCAAATTTTCTACACATATGTAGAAAGAAAAATGGTCAAAACTTTAATTTTGTATATAGAAATTACAATATTACTAACGTTAAATATCTCAAAATTTTAGGTATTATTTTTGATAAGTCTCTTAACTTTAAGGAACATTGTAAATATATAAGAAAAAAGCTTAACGCTAGATTAAACATCATAAAGTACTTAACCTCTAAGCACAGTAAAATACACCCGGATACTCTTATAAATATAACAAAATCTTTGCTATTGTCAGTGATTGACTACGGTCTACCTATTTATGGACAGTGCGCTAAAAGTACAATATCGATTTTATCTGCACCCTATCACAATGCGATTCGTAGGAGTCTTCGTGCCTTTCCTACAACACCAATAAAAAACCTGCTGGCAGAGTCTGGTCTCCCTTTCATTGGCGAACGTTATAAGCAAAGCCTTCTCAGCTTAATAAGTAAACTATACTTCACAAACAACGCGATTCTGCACAAAGACGTAGCAAATGTAGCCAAAAGAAGACGTCGGATGAAGACACCTTCAGCTATATATAATGCATTACAGAACGCGAAGGAAGCTAACATCCTTTACAATCCTACGCTTACTAAATCAACAAAATTTCCTCAGTGGATGCTCCCTCCATCCGTTTTTATCTCGGTACTTTTAGACTACCCTAAACAATCAACGAGCCTCACAATATATCAAAAAACTTTTTTGGAATTGAAAAGCAACTCAGAGAGAAAAGGCTGGAAGTTCTTATTTACGGATGGCTTCAAAACAACTCAATCGACGTCCTTTGCAGTAGTATCTGAGAAAGGGAAGGTTATCAAGATGGGACTGCTTTTCCCGCACAGCTCGGTTTTCGGGGCTGAATTAATCGCCATATACCATGCTATTATGCACTCTACAACAGCTAAGGGAAAATATATAATCTGCTCCGACAGCAAGTCGTCCGTCGCTGCGCTGCAAAACCCACACAATAAAGAGCCTCTTATAGAAAGGTCAAGAGATCTGTTGATACAACACTCTTCAAAAATAAAAATCATGTGGCTACCTGGCCATTGTGGCATCATCGGAAACGAATATGCAGACATCGCAGCTAAAGAAGTCTACCAGACACCCTGTATATACTTCGAGCCTCTGGTAAAAACAGACATCATTCGACAAATAAACAACCACGTTAGGAAACTAACTGCGACTAACTGGCAAACGTATCAACATGGATACAAAGTTTACAATCAAAATCGCATCAAGCCAACACTCCCGGTCTCAGCGACGGCAGATTAACTTCGTATTACCACCAGATTACGACTGGGTCACACAAAGTTAACGCACGAATATTTGTTAAAAGGGGAACCGCCTCCTTATTGTGCAGCGTGCAACTGCGCACTGTCCATAAAACATATCCTCGATGAGTGTATAAAATATAATAATGCGCGAGTCAATATATTTGGAAATGAATTGCCCACAAATATGCTAAAGACCTTAGATATTGAAAACATAAAAAAAATCTTTAACTTAGTTTACCAAACTAACCTTTTGCACCTTGTTTAATCATTTATTTACTTCGATACTTATTTTTTAATATTATCTTATTCTAGAGTATTTTATAATAAAATATAAAATCTTTTAGTAATAAGTCAGGCCGATGGTCTTAGTTACTAGTTGCCTTGTTAAATGTAATGTAATTATTTATAATTATAGTTCATAAAAATAAATAAAAATAAATAAATAAATTTGAAATATGATATAGGAAGGAACTATTTTTATATATGTATACGGGGTCAGTTTCTACGAGAACATTTTTCGTGTTACTTAAATCTATTATATTGTCGCATAATGCGATAGGGAAAAGTAAAAAAGAAAATTATTCCGTACATGCCTTTACTCTTATGTTATCCTTATGGATAATCCGTGCTTTATTAGCCGTTACAGTCTTTCCATTATCTTTATTCACAACGTGCTTAGCGTATTTCCTTACGTTCTTATTACGCCTGTACGTCTTGGAAAATATTACGTCACCTGGATTATAGTTCAGCTGCTTCCGATTGCGATTATGATGACGCAAGACTCTTTCCGTATCCGTTCCTGGATGTCGGGATACCCCCTTTGATTATAAAACACGTCCTCGGGTTTCTCGTTGGTAAAGGAATGTATGGTTTTTTTGTACTGCCGAACAGCTTCAAAAATTTCGCCTTCCGGTGCTGAATTATTCTGGGCAGCTAAAACTTTCGCGATTTCAATAATTGTACTGTGCGTAAGCTCAATTGGTCCTTTTGTAGTAGAGTGGAACGCTGGCGTTTTTGTGTGGGTTATTTGTAATCGTTTGTAAATTTGTTGTGCACATATGCTTGTGAACGATAGATCGTTATCAGTCATTAAAAATTTTGCGTTTGGGTATATTTGTGAAAGAATCTCGTCGACGTATTTATATGTACCTTTTCTTGAAGGTATTTGTCTAAAGTAGTAAAATTTTGAGTATTTGTCCGTTGAGCTAATGTATATGTTATCGCTCATGTAGAATAAGTCTAAGTGTATGTATTCGCCTACTTTGTTTGGCGTTGGTGCGGAACCAATTGGTTGTATGTTTGGTCCCCGTTCGTATTTGTTTGTGAGACAGATTTCACAGTCTTGTACTTCTTTTTTACGAGCATTACGTATGTTTGGCCAGTAATATTTTAGGGAAATTTCCTGTGCATTATTCTTGTAGTTTCTGTGTGCACGTCTATGTGTGTCATTTATGATTTGTTTTTGTTGTTCGATGTCGGTTATGTCGTCAACCATGTTATGAGTTAGAAAGATAGAGGCATTGGGAAATGTATTGATAATGTCACGTTTTCGACGTAAAATAATAATTGTTCGTCTATTTTTATAGCGTTTACTACTTTTGGTTTGATTCTTCTTCTTCTTTACTGGCGTAGACACCGCTTACGCGATTATAGCCGAGTCAACAACAGCGCGCCAGTCGTTTCTTCTCTTCGCTACGTGGCGCCAATTGGATATTCCAAGCGAAGCCAGGTCCTTCTCCACTTGGTCCTTCCAACGTAGTGGAGGTCTTTCTCTTCCTCTGCTTCCCGCGGCGGGTACTGCGTCGACTACTTTCAGAGCTGGAGTGTTTTCATCCATCCGGACAATATGACCTAGCCAGCTTAGCCGCTGTCTTTTAATTCGCTGAACTATGTCAATGTCGTCGTATATCTCGTACAGCTCATCGTTCCATCGAATGCGATATTCGCCGTGGCCAACGCGCAAAGGACCATAAATCTTTCGCAGAACTTTTCTCTCGAAAACTCGCAACGTCGACTCATCGGTTGTTGTCATCGTCCAAGCCTCTGCACCATATAGCAGGACGGGAATTATGAGCGACTTATAGAGTTTGGCTTTTGTTCGTCGAGAGAGGACTTTACTTTTTAATTGCCTACTCAGTCCGAAGTAACACCTGTTGGCAAGAGTAATCCTGCGTTGGATTTCCAGGCTGACATTGTTGGTGGTGTTAATGCTGGTTTCTAAATAGACGAAATTATCTACAACTTCAAAGTTATGACTGTCAACAGTGACGTGGGAGCCAAGTCGCGAGTGCGACGACTATTTGTTTGATGACAGGAGATATTTCGTCTTGCCCTCGTTCACTGCCAGACCCATTTGCGTTGCTTCCTTCCCAGTTCAGCTTCTGGAGAAAGCAGAACTAACGGCGCGGGTGTTGAGACTGATGATATCAATATCATCGGATACGCCAGCAGCTGTACACTCTTATAAAAGATTGTACCTGCTCGATTCAGTTCTGCAGCTCGAATAATTTTCTCCAGCAGCAGATTGAAAAAGTCGCACTACAGGGAGTCGCCTTGTCTGAAACCTCGTTTGGTATCGAACGGCTCAGAGAGGTCCTTCCCGATCCTGACGGAGCTTATCGTGTTGCTCAACGTCAGTTTACATTTTGTTTGATTACATTTTTTAATATGTCCAATAGCTCAGTCTTAGTGTTAAGGAAAAGTGTATGTCTACTGTAATAAAAAATATTTTGCGATGATATTTGGGCGTGGTTCCCATCTGACTGTTTTATGATAATTTGATTTTTAAAACAATTTAATGGTTGCTTTACACGTTTGATTTTTTGTATAGGGGAGCTTTGTGCTGATACAGTGGTAGTAAATGGTAATATTGAGTTAGTACCTTCATGTTGTTGCATTATTTTTTCAATTTCAGATCTATATTTTTCATTGCTTACTGTACAATTAATTTTTTGCAAAATTTCTCTTCCTTTCTTGGCCCTATATTTATAAATGAGCTTTTACTCGAAAAGGCTAATCTCTGCTTTAAGTGTTCTGAGTCCCTGTTCGCCCAGAATCATATCGAATTCTTCTAATGCATCAGTTTCAAAAAATGTAAGGAAATTATCTAACACTCATATTATGTTTTTTGATTTTGATATTGAGAAACCATGAAGAGTTTTTACATTTGTGGGTTTGATTGGAAAAGACTCACCGATATTACATTTTGTTCTTATGTAATTGTTTGTTGCTCCAGTGTCGATGAGGATATTAACTGCTTTGCTTGTATCCCTGCTGTGGCGTTGAAGGCACGGCAATTGATTCACTCGCTTGAGAAAAGCAAAGCCTGTCGTATATTCATAATCGTCACTTTGTTTTGTAGCAGGTGATCGTAATTCAACGTTCTCGTATTCTGGTGCGATTGTAGTTCTTCGTCGCGTGTCTGGTTTACACGTTGTATCTTCTCTGGTGCGTTGTAATTCCGAGATGAAGGATTTTGGTGCTTCTTCTGTGGATCTCCTCGAATTGGATTATTTGGAGGTAATCCTTGCATTTAACGGTTATAGTTGTTTTGTAAAGGTGCAGCGTTGAAGTTGGTGAGTCTTTTGTATTGCCGTGAGGAATCTGCGTCCATTCTTTTATGTTTTCCATGTGCGTCCACGCACGTTTTCTCCAGGATCCGTATTGATTTATATTGCTCGTGAAGTCTGGCAATGCTTTAAAAATATCCAGGTCATTCTGCATTTCGTTGATTATATTTGGTTTGCAGTCCTCGTGCTGATCCGTAATTGTCACATTTGATGGCACACTGTTCTCCAGAGTAGCCACTTTTTGTTGGTTCTCAGTTAAAGATGTAGTTAAAGCAGCAATTTCAGCCCTGAGATTTGCAATCTCCTGTGCAGACATCTCGAAGTGGGTGTTCAATAAGGGACTACGCAAATTGAACAATTTTATGAGATTTCAGCGTGATTTCGATGTTTATCGGTGCTGCTTCCAATTTTTCAGGAACCTATTTTTTTTCTTCTTCAGGAACGTGGATTTTAGTTTTATCCCTTTATGTCGGGATATGGCAGGTTCAGTTCAAACGAAAATAACGGTTGAGCCCCCAGTTAACAAACTGTTGTTTGTCACGAGTAAAAGAAATTATATTTATTTGGGCAGTACACTTAATATCGTGTTGCCTTTTTTATTTATAATTTCTTACTGACTACATTTTATAATCTTAGTGCTATTTATTGTGGAATGCGGCTGCTGTTATCTGCATACAACTTCTTGGTAGTAATTCGATATCCGTTATCTTGCTGGAACAAAGATAGTTTTGTTATGCTTATCAGTTTTTCGTTATGGAATTCTGTCTGGTGTGTTTATAATGTTGGAATTTTATTGTTTGTTTAGGCAGTAGCGGTGTTAGGGTAGGACGCGGTTGGGCGACCGCCCAGGGCGCCGGTCAAAAGGGGCGCCGCAGGCGCCCCCCAGCTCATGCTGATAGTTCGAGGTCTGCTTAGTCGTAAATTCCCTAAATTAAGCGGATTTTTTTATATTAGCAATACTTGAATGGGACGCACTATTCAATCTGTGCAATCGGAGTTCATTTTACGGGGAATCCCCAATCATAGAAAAACATATTATCTAACTCCTTTTAACTTTTTGGTTAAAAAGAGCTAGCGTTATTTTAGCGAAACGTAACAAACTCAGCTCATTCGCATTCATAAAGTCGGTGCACATACAAAACAATTATTTTAAAACAAACAGACGCGAAGTAGTAACCAGACGGTCCATGTTCCATTGTGATGCTATGTTCGTCACTATCCGTTTCTACTATCGAGTGACATTAGTTTTATCTAAAAAGTTGTATGGTGTAAAAAAATATACTTATTTGTTTTTTGTCGGATTATTTAATGAGGTATGTAAGTACTTTTATCTATCTATAATTATTATAATAAAGAGGTAACATTTGTTTGTTTAAATGTTTGGCGTGGGGTGGCAGAGAAATAAGTGGCTTCTAAAAAATGTAATATTGGTTATACATATTATTATAATTGCAATACCTATAATTTTTTGTAGAAGATACATTATTTTATTTTACATTTTCAAACTAAAATATCTCTGAAAGTATATCATTTTCGACATCTTGTCAAAAAATATTTGTTGTTTGTAATTATGTATATTATTTGTTGATTGGCGTACGTTTTACGTACACTTATGTGTACACCAAAATTCGACATTTTCGGTACTTAAAATGTTAGCCTATACCAAGCTCCATACAAAAAAGTTCGAAGTCTTTTGAAAAAAACGAATAATAACTCAATTATTTTTGCATAAAAAACCTAATATACGATTTAAATCTGTTTAAAGTTGTTTGATTTGTAAATTTTATTGTATTTATCTATTTTTAGAAATTATTGGACCTAAAGGTTTAATTTGTTGCAGATTTTATTGATTTACAAAAATTGATTAGTACAAAATGTCTGAAAACGTTGAGAAAAAAAAAGCCCATCTGGGTCAGAATATAGAAAACGGAAAGCAGAAAAAGAGAAGGAATTTCAGAGAACAAAAAAGTTCAGGAATATAGATAAATATATCACAACAAAAAATGAAGACCTGAATATGCCGTCTACATCTGGAATACAAATTAATGTATCGGTAGCAGAGCCTCTATCTGAGAAGTCAAATCAGATAACTGAAGATTGTGTTGAAGAGATTGTGGACAAAGTTTCCCAAAGTGAGATGATAAGCTGTGGTACAATTACAAATTCTGCTCCGGATGATTCCATTGGTGATGTACAACCAATACAAATTCTAGATGACGTTAGTACCTACTGTTGTCGCCAATATATCGGATCCTGCCACTTGGCTAGTCACTCGAAATGGCAAAATCATTGATCATATAATTACTAGTGGCCCAGTCCAAACTCACATTGATAACTATCCGAAGAATGATACAGGCTGACATTTCTCTAATTCCCATTTCACAAAAAATCTTGCAAACAATGAAACAATTCAGCGCCGTTGGTTAATTTACTCCGTTTCTAAGGATCGAGTTTATCGAGTTTTTGTTGTAGACTATTTGATAGTAGCTCAACGTCTAAGTTAGTATCTGAAGGGTATAACACTAAATGTTAAAAATTCATGAAAATAGCACTTTTCATAAGAATTTTTACCTTTCATGGATTGATGCTGAACTACGATTAAAAATAGGAAACACAATAGACTACCAAGAGCAACACTTGATTAGAAAGGAAACTACAAGATGGAATAATGTTTTGTCTAGATTGATACATATGACACTTTATTTAGCCGAAAACAATATGGGGTTCAGAGGTACTTCCGACAAACTATATAAGCCAAATAACGGAAAGTTCTTAGGCTTAGTACAACTACTAGCCAAATTTGATCTAGTCATGTAGGAGCACTTGCTATTAGCTATGAAGGGTGATATTTCAGACCACTACTGTGGAAAAGACATTCAAAATGAATTAATAGAGCTGATGGGTGAAAAAGTGAAGTGAGAAATCATATTACACACAAAGAAATAGCTTATAGCTGACTATACTGCTGACATTAGTCATGTAGAACAACTTTCGCTGACATTACGATTTGTTGATTTATCAGACGATAATGAAAAAATATCAGTAAAAGAACATTTCTTGGAATTTATACCTGTCAATGAGTCAACTGGTGAAAAACTGACTGAAGTTATTATTAATGTTTTAAATAAATACGGACTAGAATTGAACGATTGCAGGGGCAGGGTTATGACAACGGGGCGAATATGAAAGGAAAAAATATTGGGGTTCAAAGGAGAATTCTCGACATAAACCCCTTAGCTGTTTATGTGCCGTGTGGCTGTGATAGCTACAATCTAGTACTATGCGATGCCGCTAAGTCATTCGTAGGATCAGTCACTTTGTTTGGGGTACTTCAGAGGTTGTTCACATTGTTTTCAGCTTCAGCTATGAAAAAGCTCAGTGACACACGTTGGGAAGCAAGAATAAGTAGTGTTAAAGCAATCCGTTATCAAATTAGTACTATCCATGATGCTTTGATTACTTTGGCTCTTGAAACTCAGAAAACTGATGTTCAAGTGTCTCATCAGACTACTACTTTGGCCGAACAGCTGAAAGATTTCAGCTTCATAGTTTCATTGGTTGTTTGGTATGACATACTTTATCAAATAAATATTGTAAGTAAATCTCTACAGTCAACAGATATGGATCTTGGTAAATGTACAGAAATGTTAAAAAAATGCTGCAATTTCTTGGAAGACTTCAGAAATACAGGCTTTAAAGCGCTATTTTAACTGCGAAGGAGTTGGCCGAAGAACTAGAAATTGAAACTGTATTTCGAGCTACAACAAGAATTCGACGTGTTGAGCGTCAAGCTAGTGAAATTGCACGCGATGACCCTGTAACTTCTCCAGAAAAAAAGTTTGAGGTTGAATTTTTCAACTGTCTCTTGGACACTACATTAATTTCAGTCAATGAAAGGTTCGAACAGTTAAATGAGACTCGGAATCTTGGTCTTTTTTGTACAATATTAAACAGATTCCAGAAAAACCTTGTCAAGCTCTGTAGTGATGTTGTGTGATGAACTTGTAAGTCTGATATCCTTTTTGCCTGATCAAAATGTGGTTACTCCCATTTGTGTTTTAAATTTCATCAAAGATTGCAACTTACAAGAACTGTATGCAAATGTATGGATAGCATTGCGAATATTATTAACTATACCTGTAACGGATTCTAGTGGAGAGCGGAGCTTTTCAAAGATGAAGCTGATAAAAACCTATCTTCGATCAACAATTTCTCAATCTAGATTGACAAACTTAGCAACTTTGTCAATTTTGAAAACGAAATTGCTGAAAACATCGACTTTGACAACCTTATAAAAGAGTTCGCTGATGGAAAGGCCAGAAAAGTAAAATTTTATTAGTGTTTTTGTAATAAATGGTTATTTTTTATAATAAATAATTATTTCTTTTAATGAACGGTTATTTCATTAAATGTTCTGGGCGCTGGTAGTGTTAAAACCGGCACTGTGTTTAGGTTAACTGTGAAATTTACTTAGGCTATCTTCAGCGTCGCTAACTCGCTCCTAGGGAATCATATTGAAGCTGTGGACAACTGGCTCGCAAACCGGAGGATATAGGTTAATGAGCAAAAATGTAAGCACGTTATATTTACCCTAAACAAGAGCTTTTCGCCTTTGACACTGAACAAATACGACAATGCCATAGGCGATTTACTTGGCGAAAACACATAGAGACTAAGAGGACTTATCTTAAGTTAAAGGCAGGTTCTTTGCACTGGCTTATTAACTCTCGCTCAGTCTGGACCTATGATTGTGAGCTGTGGGGCAACGCGAGTAGCAGCAACATCGAAATTCTTCGTCGTGCGCAATCAAAAATTCTTCGTACAATCCGAAATGAGAACATCCAACGCGACTTAAGAATTCCAGACTTACGAACTGAAATAGAGCAACGAAGCGCGAAATATGCACGGAAACCCAAACCAATTAGCAAGATCGTTATTGTGTGTGAACAGGAGCTTAAGATTATGTAGAAATGAATTACCAGCCCAGACGTAATTTATTTTAGGCCCAGTTAAAAAAATAATCATCCACGTTGGGTGTAAATTAAGAGTAATTTAACATTCGCAAACTTCCCTGCAATACGGGTAGCTGTTAGCAAACGTGTAAGCGACTTGTTATTGTTCACTTTTGCATTCGTTAAAATATTTGTTACTTTTGTTCAGAGAGTGGGAAAAAAGTAACACATAGCTATTTGATGTTCAATGGTTATTTCGCTCTAACCAATGGCAAATATCGCATGCTGCCTTGTTCTAACACAATACTCACATTTGTTAGCAAATCTCTTCACAGTATGTTACGGGTAACAAATTATTTTGTTAGCGCATAGCTTACCTACGTGTTATGGATAACAAAAAGTAATTTTTACCAGAATATCTGTTAGTGTTATTATTTTCGTTATCAGTTTGTTACCTTTAACATATAAGCATGTTAGCAAGAACAAGCAGTAACAACCCTATCTGTTACCCATTTGTTACTTCCAGCAAATTCAATTCTTTTAAATAAAACTCAGTTTTTTTATTATTTCGCTTTATTTAATAATAAAATCAAAATAATCAAATATTTACTTAAACTAATATTATTATTACAGAAAAACAATACAAATTAAGTTTTTTTCAGTAAAAAAGTTATAATTCTAAAAATTCAAATTTGTAAAAGTAAAATTAGAAACTTCAACTTAAAACTAATATGTACAACTTAGAACTAATTTATACAACATAAAACTAATATGTTCAACTTAAAACCAATTTATACAACTCATAAGTAATATTTACAACTTAAAGCTAATATGTTTAACTTATAACTAATATTTACAACTTAAAACTAATTTATACAACTTAAAACTAATATTTACAACTTAAAACTAATATATATAAGTAATAATATGAAAACTTATATTGATTTTGCTTTTTTTGCTTAAAACGATTGTGGCTTAAGGCCGCAAATCTCCGGTGCTCCCCACAGATAGTGTTTTTATCCTTGTCAGGAAATATATCTAAAATGAAACAGTATAAGTTAAGGCATTCAAATATATAACAGTAAAAAACCCTACCAAAAACTAACCCTACGCACTTTAGCTTTAGTAGGGATTCCTTCTCCTTGCGCCCCTCTAATTTGTAGTGGTACATTAAATCGTCAGAAAACATATCACTCAGTACGCCGTCAACACTGCCTTTTGCGCCCTTTGACTTCAATATTAGCCGCATCTGTAAAAAAAAAAAAATACAGGAAATTATATTACAATCGCATAATATTTAAAAACGAAATATTTACCATAGCATCCGTGCTTTCCTTTTGTGAAAGTTTGTCTTCCACGAAGCGCACGTGCTCCTCCGATGACATGGGCAGTTTCGAAGCGAGCTCCACGTAATGCTCGTCCTCCAAGTCACCGGTGATGCGGCTAATTGAATGGTGCGTCTTTGCCGCTATGTAGCGGCATTCTCGCAATAACTTACTTTGCGCCTGCACCTCGGCCTTTTCTGGCATCTAGAAAATTAAAATATAAAAACTAGTTTCTGTTTTAATTTGGTAATGTAATACTGCGTTACTTACTTTGTTTGTTAGGAACTTTTAAATTGCAGCGAGACGGGTCTCAATGGCATCCAGCTTTTGGATTATATCTGAAAAACATAAATATATTTTTTTATGCAAATACTAATATATTTATGCATTAATACATTATACCTGCATGGCCGCCAGACGATGGTGACGGTACCAAAATATTTGATGGTTCTATCCAGCAGATACATATGTTGATGGAGCATATGAGAGCCTTGCAAGCTGTATTTGACGACGTCAATAGTACTGATTTGCATATATGCACATATTACGTCCAGAAGTAATTAATTAGTAATTTAAGTAATTTTGTAAATTGTAGCTCGAAAATAAAATAATTATTTTTCAGAGCTAGAATATGGCCCCTATTATGAGTTGCATTCGATCTTCGACAACGATCGAAAATGTTGGTCGAACGAATTTGCATTTGGTATTACGACGCTCATTCGATGAAGATTGGCGTTATTGTGAATTGCAATCATTTTGAATGTTCACGATACACCCCTATTCTGCATTTCTACTCGAATCGTAATTTTCTCCGATTGGGAACTTTGGTATTCTGCGTTTCGATTCAACTTCGAAAATTCCAATTCTATGTATTCTGCATTGCGATCGTAATTACGTTTTTGTACGTTGAAGTTTTGTTGGCGGAAAGCCGTTATATATTCATTTTCGTGCACTTGGATAAAATAATTTCCTCAAATATGTAAGTAAAACTTTATGATTATAGTTGTAAAAGACATAATGGTGGTGTCCTTGGTTGTTTGTGCTTAAATGATATTTTTTGATATGTTTGCAGGTCAAAAGTAACAACGGCAGAGCAATACGAAAAATTGTGTGATATGATGGCCACGAAAAGAGATATTGCGCAGGGCTTCCAAAAGCGACCGAAGGAAGAAGTACAGGAGTTTTGGGAGGAGGTTGTTAGGCTGGTGAAGGAAAAAGTAGAAATAAAAATGCAAATGCTAAGATTACATCCAAATTATAAGCCGGATTCAAAGTAGTCATTTTTTAATTGTTAGCCTTTTATTTATTTTACTATTATTCATTTATATAACGAGCTGTGAAATGATATAAAAGCATTTACTTTTTTAATATAGGAGCTGTAAAATGCACTGAATGCAATTGTTTTTATTTAATAGAGTAATCTAGAGCATATTTTGAATAAAATAAAAAATGAATATAAAATATTTTAATTTAAAAAGCAGAAAGTATGTTGTCTCTAATACGGTTTGCTATGGAAGCATAATTGGGGTCATTGCTTTGTTTGTTATGTTTCATTTTCACACGTTTCAAGGCAAACAGATGACTTCGAAAGAGCTACAGCTCTTCCTCTTCTTCTTTCAATCCAATCGTAACTCAGAATACCTACTTTCGATTCAGACGGAACGTAGAGCGGGAACGTAATCGAAATGCAGAATAGGGCTGATAGTATACATCTGTCAGATAAAACTAACAAATATTTTATAAATAAAGAATATATAAATATAAGTTAAAATAAAATATGACTAGGACTGAGTTGTGGTTTGGCGATTCTTCAGAGGAGGATGAAAGCTTACTGGAATTGGCTAGAAATAGAAAGAAGCTAAGGGACGCTTCCAACCCTTTGGAACTGTATTACGCTACGTAAGTACAATGCTATTTGTTAGAGGTTTCTACATGTTCAACATTTAGGAAATTTTATTTGTAGATTTATAAAAAACTTCCGTTTGTCGAAAGAGGCGTTTGTTGATTTGCTGTCCGCTACAGAGGAGATGCTGCAGCGATGCACACGAGCGTAATCTATTCCCAATATACTAAAATTGGCAACAGCTTTACGATTTTGTGCTCAGGGATCGTATCAACTTAGTATAGGGAATGAAAACATGCTTGGACTTGCACAGCCCACGGTGTCTGTGGTACTATCTGAGGTACTCGATGCCCTGGAGAATTTCATTTGCCAAAGATGGATAAAATTCAAGTATACCGAGGCTGAAATGCAACAAGCAAAATTACATTTTTATAGTAATACCAGATTTCCTGGGGACTTTCGGCCTGCATAAAATTAACAAAAATAGTATAAATTAATTATTTGTTACCATAAAGCAATAAATAAACGCAAAAAACCTACATTTTCACAAATTTCCATTCGCTACGCTACGCTGTCGATAGGTAAATTCTGTTCGACAGCCATTTCGATGCTCAACGAAAATTTCGACAGGGTTGCATAGCTCATAATACGAATTTGACATTCGATTTTCGATAGCCAGCGAATAGCGAAGATCGAATGCAACTCATAATAGGGGCCTATATTTTAGGATTCGCTCCTTAAATAAAAACTTAATTGAACATATCGTCACCTGAAATGCAAAATAACGTATCATCAAAAAATTCGAAATTGAGGGTCTTATTGATTACGCTTCACTACTTCAAATTATATACATAATATTACATATGTTCAACATTTTCAGGTCCTGCGCTCAGATACAAACCAGTTTTAACCAATATTAATATTTTGTTTCACTCATGTTCCATTTTATTCCGTGTTTCATTCATGCCACTGTAAATTTCTGAAAATGTTGTTACGTTGTATGTATGTATGTATAGTAAAAAAAGAAAATTAAATAAGACAAATACACATTTAGTGTATTGATACTTGGTTGCAAAATATTCAATCTTTTTATTTACATAAATGTATATGGTTGAAACAAACACAGAAAAGAGACAAAATTAAATAATACAATGAAAATTCAATTAAATGAATATGTAGGTTCACTATAAAATATTCACTTATATTGATATCTTTTATTAATATTCACTTATATTGATGTTAACTTTTGATGATATTCATGATCTTGTATGCCTGCAATACAACGAACAACGAACAAAATTTGAACTCGTCATTGCACAATCTTTGTTTTTATCATTCTTGAAAGTGCGCTTTTCGTTTTCTTCTTCTTGAAAAATTGGGTATTCGTCTCTCCTATTCTAGCAAGTTAACATTACAATATGTTTAGAATGTCGATAGTTTTTCTCTATCTTACTTACGTATTCTCCCATTCAATTGACAATTCCAGAAAATGTAAGAGTGTTACTGAACAGCTGAAAATGTTTCTGTCTTTCAGGGTTATTGTTAGGTTCTTAAGTAGGGTAGATTCAATAAATAATAGTAAAGTTTAATTAAAAAAATGCATCTGATAAATATAATATTCCAAAAATCTCTTTAAACGCAGAGTGCCAATATCTTTTGTCTTTTCGTTTATTTCCATAATAACAAAAAAACTTAAAAATAATAAGGAAAATAGTAGTTCAAGAAGAGAAACTGATTCCCCGGGCCCGGAATTCTAAAAGGGGTCGTTGTTTTCAAAAAAAAGTGAATAGTTGAAAATTAGAATGTTTTCCTTCGTCCTGTGCAATAACTCTTTTTAATGTCTTTCACAAATGATTCAATATTTTTAGTAACAGCGCACATTGTTGTGAAAATCTGAAACTTTAAATTTCCAATTCATTTCAATAGGGGTATTCAGACCTGTTAATTTGGTAATTCGTTAGTTGATACTTCGTTAAAAGGCTTAACTGTGAACATTCCGAAACAGCTGATTCAATTTTATTAAAGAGTAAAAATGCCTCAACTAACTGCAAAATCAGAAACTGTTAGTCATTTAATTGAAAATTATGTGGAGCTGATCAAATTTATTACTGGTAAGTACTTTAAATTGATGGGGAAGAGGAGCAGGAGAACTGCTGATGTGACATTACCGAGTAACGAAACAATTATGGAGCTTGCCAGATACAAAAACAAAACAAGGCTGGTCTGAATACCCCTAATGTCTTTCTAATAGAAGGCAGTTTACCAGAGATGGCGTCAAGGCATTAGCGAAGATGTCGGAGCTGAAAACGCTTTGCTAGAAGTTCAAAAACTGAACCTTACCGCCTTTCGATGGCTTCGGTATGGTTTAAAATCCTTCAGTATATCAATAACAGAAACTAAGAGCATCACAATAAAAATGATACCATCGACGCTGAATTTAGATATATGTACATACGAGTAAATACTATATATAGCTTAATTTGTAAGATCAAACTTTGAACTCAAGAAAGAATCTTTAAATTATTACCGCTGGTGGGGGAAAAGTAAAGATCTTATTGAGCTGAAAAATATTTCATTCTGATTTTTATTTTCATTACTTATATGTATACATTTTTGGAACTATCTTAAATAACTAAATATATGTGTATGCGTGTATGTTTGTATGTATTGCAGTACATTTTTTATACTGCATGATATCGGGTTGTTTTTAAGTGTATAGTACAGTTCAATATATGTGTGTGTTTAATGTTATCTGATATAAGTTATCGACTTGTATTGTACAAGTCTAAAAAAAAGATTTTTTCGTTGGTCGCAAGACCTTTATTAAATCAACAAAACATTAATACTAAAAACTTAATTCTACTTATTCTTTCTTAAATATACCATATTTCTACCTGTGTCAGCAATTGGTATTGGTCGGCGCATGCCGGATGTTGTTGCAAGTGTTTTATTTTGCTTTTTCCTTTTTTAGGTCGATCCAGAATTTCGATCGGATATTGCGCTGCTGATATTGACAATTTTGCTGAGCGCGCGTCTGGGCTATTTCCCAGTTCTTTGTAATTGTTGACTTAGCGCAATAGTGTTGGTGTCAGCTTTTGTTTCAACTTAGCTGGTGCTAACTCTTCCGCCGCCAAAAACGAACGTCCTCGTTTGTTTGGATTAAAAAACTGGGCTTGTGGGTTCTGTTAAGTAAGGCATTTCGGGTGTTGCGACTTTTTTAATATCGGCCTCATTGGCGTTCAGATTGTAGCTCGATGGCTCTGGTTCTGCCTTGAAATTTATTTTCATGATTAACTTGATAATCAAACTTGCTATGAAGATAATGCTAGTGATCGTTAGCGAAAAATTTGTTACTAGGGCTGCTGTGTGGGTTGTTTTCAATGCGTTCAACCGCTTGGTGTTATTAATGTGAAGTTCTTTCAACATTTCTAAGCTTAAAATTTCTTCTTCCTTGTTTGAGGGGATATTTGATTGCAGTATAGCAGGCAGGGGTTTGCTGGTTAGTATCTCGTTAAAAGAGTATTTCTGGTTGTCGATTATAACCGTGGAATTGTGGAATTGCACTGCATATGATCCTTCAAGGGTTATTTTTTGGTTGTCAATTTGAATTGTACCTTTGTACTGGTTTAGTAGAATTATTCCAGGTGAGATGTTTTCAACTGAAGGGATGTGCTGATTGTTGACTAATGTGCACTCTGCTGGTTCGCTCTTGAGTAGTTGTGGGCCACAGGTAGTGTTACTAATGTCTATAATGTTCCTATGATTACAAATTCTAATATTGTTGTTTTCTTTACATTTTAGTTTAATGGCAAATATTTTATTATCATTACAAGTTACAATGTCCTCGAAAGGGATTTATTAATATATTTTTCCTTTTTTATTGGTTTAATTAGAATTGATTCACAAATTTCTTCATTTGTTAATGGTATTCTTACTATGTAAAATAACATTGTGTTATTTGAAGCTATTTTTATATTTGCTAGTTCTAATGATTCTTCAACATTATTTAATGTAAGATTATTCTTTAAAATTACAGATTTAACTAATTCTAATTCTTCGTTTGATAAAATATATGAATTTACAATTCCGGCTTTAGCCCAATGAAGCGCATAATCTATATTGATAATTTCTTCCTTTATAACTCTAAGTTTGTATTTTAATTCTATAGCAACATTGTGCTGTATTTCTTCGCTAGATTGAACGGCTTTCAAAATTTTATTTGAAACGGCTGTTATCTTATTTATCCTATCAAAAACTATTTTATTTATTGTTACTTGATTGCTGTTATTGTCTACTATGTTATTTATTTGGCTCTCCAGTGTAACTAGGTTATCATGATCGGGATTTCCCGCGATCCATTTCCATACTTTTCCTATCGTGTCCATAGACTCCTTAAATCTTTTAGGTTTAAGTCTATGTAGATAAGTTTGTGCTAGATTTAATTCATTAATGAGGATGTGTAAAAGGGGGTTTTCATTAGTAATCTGTGATTTTACAGTGGTGCTTATTTTATTTAATGCATTTTGGCATGCATCTAGATCAACTTTGTGTATTATCCTATAGGTCCCAGTTTGAATTTTCGTCAGTCCTGTGTCAAATGTTGCTAGTTGTGAGTTCGTATAGTCTATAAGTAAGTCTATAGTCTGCGTACACTAAATGTACGAGAAGTCTAAAAATAAAAAATTATACGTTTATAAGAAAATTTAAAGATTATTAGTGTTTCTAGGTCTTGATGTTACTTTTATGTACTGTCCGTCCTTTTTCAGTTATTACCACGCTAGATTTGTCTTCCTTTACTATTTCTTTCCTATATCTAGCGGTAAATTTGGATCCTAATCGTTTATTTATCCTGACGTAAATTATGTCACCAGGGGAATATGTTTTTATGGGTTGTCTTGTTTTTTTATGAGTTTCTAAGTCCTTCGCTTGTCTTTTCCTAAGTATGTTTATGTTTTCTCTGCGTGAGTTTTCGTATTGTTCGGGGTCTATTGAAACTCGTCTGTCGAAAAATGTCTCTATCGGTCGTTTCCCTGTTGCGGAGTGTATGGAGTAGTTGTATTCATATGTGGATCTATCTAAAAGTTCTTGGAACGAGCGATGAGTTTGTTCTGTTTTAAGGCAACGCATGATATCCGATAGTGTGGAATGAAATCTTTCCAATTGACTGTTGACTGTACTTGTGTAGGGGGGTGTTTTAAATATTTCAATTCCAAGTTGATCTTCAACCATGAATTGAATGGAAGCTGAGTTTAGCGATTTCTCGTTGTCGATGACTATTGTTTTCGGTACTCCGAAAGAAAAGATTATTTCTCGTAGTGGTTCTCTAATGTCTTCTATTGCTTTTGATCTTATTAACTTAACTTGTGCGTATTTCGAAAATTTGTCTAATGCCGTTAAGACCAGGTGTTTTTCTGTAGTATAGATATCTATGTGAACTATTTCACCGGGATATTGGGCAATTGGGGTTTCGAGTAATTTCGGATTGTTGGGATGACGATCATATTTATGTTACTAACAAACTTTGCACTGCTTAATAATATTTTCTATTTTTGCTTTCATTTTGGGGAAGTAGACTTTTTGTATGAGTTGTTTCTTATTTTCATCTCTATTTCTGTGTGCTCGTTTGTGTTCTTTCAAAATTTCTTCGTTTTGGGCGTCTTCGTTTATTAAGTCTTCTACTTTTGTTTGGGTATAGCGGATTTTATAATTGGAAAAATGTAGGGGGTAGACCTCTTGGATTTTTCCCATTATTTCTTCGGAGGTAATTATGCTATTTATGACTGAAGGGTTTAGGTAACGTTTTAATAGCGCCACTAGGTTGTCCATTGAAAAATTGGGTTTAGTAATTAGATGTCTATGGTCGGTCGGGAATGGTATTTTAAACTGATAGCTGTCTTCTTCTCCTAAAAAGATCCAAAGTTGACTTTTGAAGGCGTTTATGGGTCCTTCCACAGATGGGATTAGATTGTGAGATGAGCTTTCATCGGAGTGGGTAGCAACTGATAATGAATTTAATTAAAATGGTCTAGATAAAGTGTCTGCAACTACATTCGATTTTCCGGGCTTGTATCTTAATTCATAGTTATACTCTTCGAGTATTGCTTTCCAACGTTCTAGCTTTGAATTGTTATTTTTATTACTTAGGGCATATGTAAGGGGTTGGTGGTCAGTGTGTATTACCACTTTTGCTGTACCGTATAGGTAGTTCCTAAAGGAGTTGAGTGCCCAAATTATGGCAAGCATTTCTTTCTCATTTACCGCGTAATTTTCTTCTGCTTTGTTCAATGTTCTTGAAATGAAGGTAATTGGTTTGCCATTTTGCTCCAGGACCGCGCCTATGGCATATTTTGAGGCATCTGTAGTAAGGTTGAATTCTTTGCTGTAATCGGGATATTCTGCAATATCGTCTTTAGATGTCAACGTGTTTTTGATTTTATTGAATGCTGCCTTTGCTTCTTCATTTAATTGTATTTGGATTTTTTTTGAACTGCTCTTAGACATTCTTCTTTCTTCACCTCGAAGTAAGGATGTTAACGGCTTTGCTAGCTTAGCATAATCTTTGATAAATCGTCTATAATAACCAGATAAGCCTAAGAATGATCTTAAGTCTTTGATCGTCTGCGGATAGGGGAAGTTGGCTATTGCTTGTACTTTGGATGGGTTTGTTGAAATTCCATCGGAGGATACTACAAATCCTAAGAACTCGACTTGTTTTTTAAAGAATTCGCATTTGTTGACTTGCACTTTCATGTTTGCTTTTGTAAGGGTGTCAAAAATTGTATCTATATGTTCGGAGTGTTCTTTTTCGTCTTTGCTAAATATAATAATGTCATCTATATATACATAGCATATCCGTCCTATATATTCCCTTAGTATGTCGTCCAATGTCCGTTGGAAAATAGACGGGGCATTCTTCAAACCAAATGGCAGTCTAGTGAACTCATATTTTCCATTGTTCACTGAAAAAGCTGTCTTTTCCACGTCAGATTCCTTAAGAGGAATTTGATGGAAACCGCTTTTTAAGTCAATTACAGAGAAAATTCGGTTTTCTCCTAGTTGAGAGAGAACCTCATTTATTTCTGGTATTGGGTACCTATCTGCAATTGTGACCGTATTTAGTTTTCTGTAATCGATAACCATTCGGAACTTTTTTTCGCCTGAAACGTCGTTCTTTTTGGGTACGATCCAGACAGGTGAGTTGTAGGGTGACCTTGATTTTCGGATGATTCCGTCTTCCAATAATTTGTTTACTTGGTCTTCCACCTCTTGTTTAAGGCTGGCAGGGTATGGGTAAGATTTTGAATATATGGGCGTGTCGGAAATTGTTCGTATCTCTGCTACTACTTTTGTTGTGTATGTCAGTTTTTAGTTCGGTTCTGAGAATAGGTTGCGGTGTTTTCGTGTTAGCTGGCTTATTTCGTATTTACCTATTGTTGTAGGATGTTCGTCTCGAATATGTATTGCATTAACATTATGTATACTAAATTGTCTTAGATAGATTCTTTTTGTGTTTGCTATGACCATGAAATTTTTTCTTGTATGTATGACTGCTGAAAGTTCTTTTAGACTGTCGTTTCCTAATATAGCATGGAAAGTCTTAAGTGTGGAGTAGAAAGAATTTGAGTCTGCAATTTTCCAAGTTGAAAAGATTTAAAAATGTGTGTTGTGTAATTTTTATTTTTCCTCCAACTGAGTTGGCGAAAAAGGGGTTACCGTTTTCTTTTGCGTTTTTAACTAGACCGGTTGGATATAGTTTTTGTTAGATCCTGTATCCACCAATATGTTAACTATTTCGCCGCTCTTCGTTTTGCATCGAAAATAGGGCAACGAAGAGCTATTCAGTCTAAAAAATGTACGTCCGTTAGGTCATATGGTTCTTTGTCTCCATTATTGTAAGCTGTTTCCTGACTGTAAGCTGTTTGTTGGGTGTTGTCGTATTGGTCATAATGTTGGTCTTCATGGTATGGATCGTAAGTTGTTTCGTCCGTGTCTATATGAAAGTTCCTTTGAGCTTTCGCTGGGGGGTGGTTGATCATGGATGCATTCAATGGTCGTTTGCCAGTTTCTTGGGGCTTAGGGCGGTTCACATAATTTACCGCTCTTGTTCTGACGCTTTCATCCACGTCCATGGGTTGAGGAGGTTTAGGTGGCCTTGGGGGAGGATAGTTTGGTTGTTGGTTATATGAATATCTAGAGTGGTTATAGGAGTTTTGTTGTTGGTACTACTGTGTGGATTCGAATTTGAATTTTGATATTGCTGGGAGCTATGGGGACTCAAATTTGGTTGGCGATAAGTTTGCTGAGGGTGAGGTATATGGGCTAATTCGGGATAGAATCTTTATTCGGGAAATCGTGAGTTTAATGGTTGTACCTGCGTTGCCATGGGGGGTTGTTGTCTAGGAATGAAAGAGTTGAAACTTTGATGTCTGGGGACTGATGGTGCATTTAACACTTGGTTGTTGGCATGGTGTGCTCTAAAGCTTTGATTTTCCAGCTTTAGACAAAGGTGTAGTGTCTCTGGTAAAGTCTTGGGTTCTTTTATACCCAGAAGCCTCGGGAGGTCACCGGAAAGTCCTCTCACAAAGGTATCCAGGGCCTTGGCACGGTAGTTGTCCGTTAGTAGATGGACTGCCTTCTCGCCAATTTCCATGCATCGTATTTTGTTAAGTATTAGGGATAATTGACTATAAACCTTCTGATAAAATTCGTTTATAGAGCTCCTTCCCTGAATAAGGCACGTCTCTTGATATTCTAGAGTGCCTATGCCGCGTTTATCGGCATAGTAGGTGGTCAGACAACGGGAAATGGCTGTCCAAGCCAAGGGGGTGTTATATGATTCTAACGCTATGTCCGCTTTTCCAACAATTTTGTTCCGGATTACATTTAGAATTCTGAAAAATTTTGGGGTGCCCTTTGAGGGTTCATATATCTTTATAATTCGCTCGACACTTTTTTTCAATGAGCTGAACTCAGAGGCGTTTCCTGAGAATTCTCTCAAGGATCGTACGACATCTGGGACTTTACCCATTTCAGCCATATTATTCCTATATTGCTCTTCTATGGTCTGATCTTTTATAATAGGGTTATTGTTATTGCCTAGAGTAGTCCTGGCTAGCTCTGGTCCACTGGCATCTATAGCCTGGGAAACCATAGCTCGTATCATGTATGCAAAGTCTGGGGAAATTTGTTGGGCAGGTGGGGGAGTTGTGTTATTCCCTAACACGGGTGGTCTGATTAAATTATTTGGATTTGCCATTTTCTTTTGTTGTTATTATCAGCTTTTTATTTTTTATAATTAATTTATCCTTTTAGATTTTTGTTAGTTGATAAATCACTGGAGGGTCCCTTGGGTGGTGAATCGCAGTGTTTTTTTTTATGTTATATGCTGGAGGGTCCCTCCGAGGGTGGTGAATAAAGCTTCAGTAATATTTAATTTTATAGGCTGTACAAGCCAATTTGTTATTTCTAGATTTTAGCTATGTACCTATTTTTCAAAAACTTCCTTTATTTAAATAATTTTTTACTACTTATTTTCCTTTGTTTAAATTTTCCACTATTTTCTATTTTTTCACAAAAACTTTTCTTTATTTAAATTTTTCACTTTTCTGACGTATATCTAAATTCCTTCTCTAGCTATTTTTATTTCATTAAATTTAATTAACAATAGGGTTTATATGGTATAATTAGTACTTATAATCTATTTTCTTACATTAGTAGCAGCTGCATTGTTGATAGATATGCTGGTAAGTGTGCTGATATCCTTTTTTCTTTACGGTACTCGGGAACACTTGCTTACTCCTTGCTGTTTTTCTCCGGGTCGGCTGGTGTCGTGCTGTCGTTGGGGCGTCAAGGAAGTTCCACGTTCCTCTTCACGCCACTTTATGCTGATTTTATGTTGTTCATAAAGATATGAACATGAAAGTTTTGTAACCTTAAGATAGAATTATATATACAAAATTATATTTTTGACACAACTACATTAATACATAAAAATATACATTTAAACAATAAATTAAATAAAAAATGTATACAGTCCTTTAAATGTCAAGTGCAATGGTAAGCAACAAAATTGTTATATGAGACTTGCTCATAAAAATGTGAAAATCATTGCACATAAAAGAAAACTCATAAATTAGAGTATACATAATACTAATATTAAAATACAAAATATACGTACTCGAAATATTAATGCACATAAGCAACAGATAAGAAAGTATCAAGCGTGTGTACGTATGTGTATAAGTGCGTTAGATGCACTAATCTAAAAAACTATAAAATATCAATGCGTTGGTATCTGAAAAATGCAATAAAAATATAATACATATTTACACATGTGTATACACACTAAGCATACACACATATACATATATACATAGTTAAGAAATTAGAATTAAGAAATGTATTGAGGGAAGAAATTTTAATAAAGAAAATCAGAGTCAAAAGTGAACTCTCACAGTACAGACTTAAGCAAAGACTATTTTTTCTGTACAATGTTGTTTTCAACAATTTCTTTGTAGTGTTATTATCTCACTTTTTGTGTGGAGCTGTTTTTATTGTGGCACACTTTTTCAAAGTCTTTCTTTCTTCGGTGCTTTTTTTGTGGCACTTTTTTTTCAGTTTTTATTTGTTTTTGGCACTTTATTATTGCAAATTTCTTTTAAAGTCTTTAGTTTGTGGCACTTTATTGTTGCGCATTAAAAACAAGGGTCTTTATTTATTTCTGACACTTTCAACGCTCTTAACACTTTCAACGACTAGACTTCGCCGAGCTTATTTGACTCGGGCGCCAGTTATCGACTTGTATTGTACAAGTCTAAAAAAAAGATTTTTTCGTTGGTCGCAAGACCTTTATTGAATCAACAAAACATTAATATTAAAAACTTAATTCTACTTATTCTCTCTTAAATATACCCTATTTCTACCTGTGTCAGCAATTGGTATTGGTCGGCGCATGCCGGATGTTGTTGCAAGTGTTTTATTTTGCTTATTCCTTTTTTAGGTCGATCCAGAATTCGGATCGGCGCATGCCGGATATTGCGCTGCTGATATTGACAATTTTGCTGAGCGCGCGTCTGGGCTATTTCCCAGTTCTTTGTAATTGTTGACTTAGCGCAATAGTGTTGGTGTCAGCGATGGTTTCAACTTAGCTGGTGTTAACTTATATACATTTATGACTTGTATTTACCCAATTAAGTAGTTCACAATTCATATTGTACTATATACATTTTTGTTATTATGGGATGCTTATTGCATGTAAATGCATGTACATATATGTTTATGAACATATGTATGTATGTTCAATATATTTCCAAATAGATATTTATTATTATTTATTAGACACATTATAAAATATTATATCTAACATACATAGTATCGCGTACTAGCCGCGGTGGCATTTGACGCCAATCTTATAAGAAAGTTTAATATTATTACAATTGGTTGATTAATCTAAGCTGTTCTATAAATAGCGAAGTTGGGACAGTGATCTAAGATAGTATGTTCGGTTGTTAGACTATTGCCATAGTCGCATGTTTGCGGTGTTCTGTTGGTTATCAAATGTTCGTGAGTAAGCTTCGTGTGTCCAATTCGTAAGCGTATATAAATTGACCATTTTGGCTTTGACGTGTTTGTAGGGTATATGGGGCCTAGGACATTTACATTGAATGTGGTATATCGGTGATGGAAATTTTTCCAATTAGCTCCCTTTTTTGTTGTATATATTGGGATATATAGTGTTGGAGGTCCTTTTCGGACGATGGTGATTTTTCACTGTGATTGAAAAATGCAGATCGCAACTGCGATCACATTTTGTAAATAGCAGTTCACTTCTGTGAACTGTGATTTGCGATAGCAGTTAGAACCTGTGAATTGTGATAACAGTTCGAACCTGTGAACTGCGATAACTGTTCGATTTTGCGAATTGCGATTTCAGTTCATAATAAACTTGTGTAATAGTACAGTACATGCGAACACAATAGCAAATAGCAAAAAAAAACAGATTTCTTCAGAGTACTGTATATAGATATGCGTATGCGTATATGCTATTTTTTGTCAAAGCATCTTGTAATTTTTGAGTGTAATGTTCTTATAATTTTTAATCATTAATTTGGTATTGAAAATATTAATAGAAGGTTTGCAGAACAGAAGAGGTGCAAAAATTCTGTTGGGTTATGGAATTCCCGTCATTAGTTCTTCTTTGAAAATATTAATAGCAGCTATTCTAAACTATGGCAATTCTTTGTAAACAATATTTGAAAACATCATATCAACATACAAATGAACTATACAATATGCTCTAAGTGCCGGGTAGCCGAGTCGCACCAAAAGTCTTTCACATGATCTTGGTGGTCCTGCATGCATTTAAGGCATTCCATCTCGCCCTGATCCGTCTGTCAGCCCTTTCGGAAACTTCGTTGCATATCGTTTTTAGCGACTTTCGTATTTCTTGTACTTGTTCGGTAACCAGACGGATAACACTTTGGCAATCTCATCAGCAGTTTCATTTGCCGAAATTCCCTTCTGGCCTGAAACCCAGTAAATATGCAGACACTGCATCTACTGACTCCCTGCTTCTGAGAACATTCTCTTACGTAATGGCTTCAGTGCCACCAACCTCCAATTAGTGTGGCCTGGAAGCTTCTCTCCTAAATACAGCGTGTCGGTATGAGGTCTAATTTGTCGAGTATCTCCCTACTTTTTGAGCGATGCCCGAAAGTTCTTGTACAGAATTCACTTAATGCAGCCAATCTTTCAGCTGATTTTGTCGCAGAGCTTTCCACTCAAACGACATTGCAATTGGTGGTATGTTGAGTAACCTTTCTAGTGCCGCCGTTGGAGCTGTTCTTGATGCAGAATATAGCGAGTCGCTGAACGCGTTTCATCGGTTTCCAATATGAAATTTTGTTCACCACACCAGAGCATTGGCTTGACTGCCGCTGGGTAACACCAATGCATGAGGTCAGATGATAGGCCCCAAGTGGATATAGCATTTTCTTACATGCGTATCTCTCTCCTATACATTGTGTTTCGACATCAGCTTACTGTCCAAAATTACCCCCAGGTATAAGGTAAGCTTCTTAATCGTTAATTCAATTCCATTAAGTCTCGGAAGTTTCCAGGTAAGCTTCTTAATCGTTAATTCAATTCCATTAAGTCTCGGAAGTTTCCATAGCGGGAAACACCGCTCCTTTTACCATATCCCTTTTATTAGCATTTACCTCTAAGTTGGCCGATATCGCCCATCGGTGTATGACGGATCTATCCTTCGTACAGGCGTGCTGTGCTCTCAATATAGTGGCCTATAAAAGCTTTCAAATGCCTTCAGAAAGAATAAGGTTAGACTTAAAAGTCTGTATTACTTCGAATAAAGGAAGACTCCTTTTCCCCCTTCGGCACAAATACCACTCTCGCCAAAGTCTCTTTCCAAAGGATAAGTACAGTAGTTAAGCTTCAAACATCCGTTTATTATGTTCACGTAAGGAACCAGCCCTTTTGGGTTGAAACCCTTGATTGTCCAAAGTATTTTGTATTTCGTTATGATATCTCTTACAGGTTGGAGATCTACAGCGTCTATACACCCTTGAAAACGAATTTTGACGAGGTCTACCAGTGATTCCTTACTGCATCCAGTCCAATCTCTACATTTTTTGCGTAGTATCCTGTGGGTATTCGGGTGATTGGATACTAATTTCCTAAGTCTAGCTTCTTCGGTTGTCTTTTCTAACTTACCTCAGAAGCTCTTCGACGACTCCCTCTCGGCTTTAAGAATTTATTTTTTGTAACCTTTGAGTGCGTCTTTGTACTCCTTCCAATAGAACTCTTCATCGGCTAGTTTGAAAAGCTCCTTGTTCTAACAAGTTAGTTTCGATGCACCATTTGCAAATATTGGAAGTCTCATCTGCCGCTTATATGGAAGACAGGTACATTTTTTTCCTAGGTTGGCACAAATGTCTTTAATTATGATGCCAAAATTTAGCGCAATCTGTTAACCAGTATGTTTACAGCAGCTGTTTATGTCAGTCGACCTCAGTAGTGTTTGTCGAATTTTAAAATTTAAATCAACGTATTTGTGTTAAATTTTGGCCAAACACTCAACAAAGATCATTGAGCAAGCACCTTATTCACCTGATATGAACCCCTGTGACTTTTATCTTTCGTCACACTGAAATATCCACTTCGGGGAACACGCTCCGACTTAATTGAAGACACAAAAACAAATTCGATGCGAGAGCTGAAGGCCATCCCGGAAAGTGCCTATATAAAATGTTTTGACGATTACATTTTTATTGAGGACTCAGAATTTTACTTGGAATCTGACATACCTAGGGGCAGAAAACGAGGCACTTCCCAACCCTCGACTATGATTATTTTGGCCGACTTGTTCATTTGGAGGATATAGTTTTGGCTGCCATCCTCCTTGCCGGAAGTGATAAACTTCAGTGTATCCTCCGGTTTTACCTTGTGAGGTATCGCAACCTACGCCTTCGGTATGGACGAAATGCAATTTCGGGCCACTATTTCCATAACTACTCCATTCCACAGGCCTTTAGCTTCACAACTTGTCGTCCTTGCATTTTAATATCTTGACCCCATTGAGCTAGCCGGCACTAAGGAAAGTTGACATAGGGGTGCACGAGTCTACATCTCGCCATGCAAAAAGCCTCTTGGCTATCTCGCTGTGCGACGCTGCCGCCCGTTGAGGGATTCTCTTGATCCAGTCTGACGTTTGGCCTTACTGCTTCGTCCTCTTTCCTCGGCCTTTTCGCTGGAAACGAGCTTGACTTTCAACGGACCTTTGCCTTTTGGATGCAGTTCCTTCCTCAAACTGGTTTGCGAATCTCGGAATCGAGGATTTGAATTGAGGCTTCGATGCATAATATACTTGGTCTTCTTTCATTTTTGCCATAGCACAATTATCTTCCCTCTTCGTCCGGTTGGTCTTACAACTAAGCCTTTCGTGGACTTTCACCACTGCTTTTGCTTTCAACCCCTCCTGACTGGGTTTTGCCCTCGGCTTAGTCTTTGTGGCCGACATAGTACCTTTGGCATATCCCGGAGAGCTCAAAAGATCTCCCCCTTCCATTGGGTTTTCGCTTGAAACTGAGTTTACATGGACTGTAGTACCTCTACATTGCAAAGCGGTTTGGCAGTAGCACTGCAACTACTGTGAACTATGTGGAGATATAGCTACGATTTGGTTTCGTCGGCCTAATGCATCCCATGGTCCGCCAAGAATTTTATATTCCTCGACATAAGCCCTAATTAAAGAAGTGAATTTTCATGTGAAGGATCCGCACTATGCATAAGCACAAGATGCGAACATAGAGTCAGAGATATTAATATCATCGGCGTACGCCAAAGGCTGTACTCTTATAGAAGAAGGTACCGACTCTATTTAGTTCTACAGCTCGAATCATTTTCTCCAAGAGTATCTTTAAGAAGTCGCACGAAAGGGAGTCGCCTTGTTTGAAACCTCGTTTGGTATCGAACGGCTCGGAGAGGTCCTTTCCGAACCTGATGAAGTTTCTGGTATTTCTCAACGTCAGTTTAGCAGAGATACCAATTTCAGACATCGTGGCATAGAGGCAGCTCCTTTTCGTGCTGTCAAAGACAGCATTGAAATCGACGAAGAGGTAGTGTGTGACAATTCTCTTTTCACGGGTTTTTTCCAAGATTTGGCGCATGGTGAATATCTGGTCGGTTGTTGATTTTCCACAATTTAATAATTTAACGCAACTTTTGTCCCTATCACCAGTTCTATTTTAAAATAAACCATAATATAATAGTAAACGGTTATAAAACACAATATTTTAAAATCATTTTAACTGATTATTGGTTGAGTTTATTTGCAAATTAAGAAAATATACAATTATGTTAATGGCTGTTTATAGCTTGCATTATGTTGTCGGTTGATGCCAATTTAAGAGCGTTTATAATTTTACTTAAATTTTCTTCATTGTAACATTTGCATTGTAAGCTAGATACCACCGGTAGTTGCTCTCGATTTGGCATCGTAATAGTTACATTGTGGATCAGACCCTAAAATTCAAAAAATATTATCTGTTACGTTTATGTTATTATGTTAAATTGCAACGACAAAATAATTATAGTACATACTTTTTCCACTTGTACATTAAGAATCATTTTATGTTCTTTATCCTGATCTTTTAAGAATATCTCCTTTTCAACTGAAAACTTGGGTGTTTTACCGTATATCCACTCCCAAGATTTGAATTCTGTTCTTAAGTTACCAATTCCTGGAAACCATTTTTCTGTGGGATTGATAAGCTGGAAACCACGTTGTTTCATAATTTGTTGATTTCCGCCATCTCTCAACTCTGTAGCAAAAGTTCTTAAGTATTCATAACCAACTGAAGATATTAACTGCGATGTATTGACATTGCGATTTATTTCACATAAATTTTTAATTGGCGAGCGAACTGATGCTGTAGAATTGCTAATATAATTAACCTGAAAATATGTAAATAATTAAAATCATTTTTATATATTTTCTAACCGAAATAATATATTCCTACTGTAGGATTATATTTATAAAATATAATTACGTAAAAATATTTTACCAAAACAAGGAGGAACAGTTAAATTTGGGACATTTTATACTTTCGAAATTTTCAATTTTCAAAAAATCAAATTTTGAGCAGTTTTTTGAATTTTACTTAAAAAAACCAAAAAATATTTTTACTATCCACTATTTTATGGTTTTTATAGATATCTTAAGAATACAGAAAAAAAAAAAATTACAAAAAAAATATTAAAAATTAAAATAATAGAGGGGGGAGAGACAGGTGCCAAAAAAAGGCGCATCCTGGTGACATTGATCCTGACTCTCCTGGTGGTTTGAAAAAAAAAATTAAAAGAAATTCTTAATCAGTATGGATGCTGTATTGGGCACAATAGACCAAAGGTCGCAGTGCATTCCTCAACTTTCAATCTAATGGATGCTGTTATAGTTCCTACCTCAGGGAATACGACAAAAAATAAGGACTGCCTGAAAATAAAAATAATTTTTTACGCTTTTATTTTGAAATTCCTGAATTTTTTTTAATATTAAAAACTAAATTTAAAAAAAAGTGAGTCTACCTACCTACCGGGCTAGGTACTGCGTCACTAAAGTAACTGTGGCTCTTAAAATAATTTTAATTTTTAAAAATTCTTTGGAGGATATGTTATTAAGGGTCTAAACTTTAAATATATGAAAAAAATAGAAATTTTCAAAATTCTAGAGTAGAATAACCCCTTAAAAGCTTTGCACTATATTTTCAGGTGGGATAAAGGAGGAGCTAAATTCGGGTCTTAGAAAATTTTATACAATGGCGGGGAAATCCAATTTTAGTTAGTATTGTTTAACTTATGCGAGGTATGACAATTAAGTAATGAGACTTATTCCATAAAAACCGTATATTTGAAAATTATTCTACAACTCTGCCATCAATTTTAGCGTATGTTTCCGAAGCTGTTTCGCCCAATTTGGCGCAAATTTTATCGCGACGCGTTGCTTTTGATTTCGTTTTTCCATTTTCTTGACGAGCACTACAAACACACGTCTACTCAACTTGACGCAACAGGCGAACTAAACAAGCTAGAGCGATGTAACATATATCAATGGAGAGTGGAGGGATGTCAGAAAAAGGGAATTTCAAGGTCACAGGTTTACCACAAGCGCGGCAATAAAATCAGTATCATTACTTAATTGTCAAACCTCGTATTCTACTATAGGACGTAGCCTCCCTTTGTTTCATTAATACACTTTGCATTTTTTTCTAGATTATATATAAAACACATATTCATATATAATACCTTACAAATATTTTCCGAAGATTTTAAGTTGGTTTGGCAACTAGTTTTGGAGTGTTTGTAAGAAATTTCCAACTTAGTGTAATTGGTTCCCAAAACTTTATATGCGTTTTTTTCAAACCAATTTATTTAGAATTGCTGATCACTGTAGCTCGAAAACCGCTCGGTAGATTAAAATGCATAAATTTTCTTCTAAGAATTAACGGTTGGTTTTTTCCAAAAATTGTTAAGGGGGTTGTAAGGTATATTTTTTCATTTTTTTTGTTTTATATTAATGTACAATATCTTAAGATTATTTTGAGAGCCAATTAAAGCAAAATTGACGGAGATATACACTTGTAAGTCTCCGCCCTCCGATTTGTTTGTGAGCGTTTGTGAAATTTTAAACGTGTTTTTCTCACACTTCACTTTTTCGAAGCCGGTGAACTCTGTAGCTCAAAATCTACTGAACCGATTATTTTGCAATTTTGCACAGTCTTTCATAAATTGTGAAGTAACGCCGTCGAGTTTTTTTTAATTTTAACTTATTTTTAAACAACAAAATTTCTGATTTTTTTTTTTTTGAAAAATCAGTATTTTGAGTTCCAAGCGTTGTAAAAAATTGAAAAATCATTAAAAAAATCGACTGCGTTACCTGAGGAAACTTATCAACTAATCAAATCAATTTGGTTTTTTTAATTTCAGATTTCCCAGTCATGAGTTATGCGAATTCTCTGTCACCGGCTCATCTTTTAATATTCTTCTATGAATATTCTTTAAATACCATATAATTATGCTATAATTATACAAATATATAAATATTGATTGTATCTTTAAAAAAAATTACTGAAAATATGCTTTTTTTCGCTCGAATTAACCTTATTACCCCCTTAATAAAAATATTTTTTTTGGTCCGATTAAGGGGTCAGTAGGGTAATTTTTTTAATTTTTTTTTTTTTTTGCATTTTCTGTTCTCTTATACCCTTAAAATTAATATAGACCCCCACTTTACCATTGGAAGGTTTCGTAAAAGGCCCAAAAATAATAATACCGCTCGACGTTCGGAGCGCTCGTAGTGCACACCTCAAACTTTAAACGCGTTTATCTCAAAAAAACACTTTTTTAAACTGGCGGACATGCTTCCGGTCGAACTACTCAACCTTTTCTTCTTTAATACTAGATATACCAGACCAGTCAAAATGACTGTTTGCGGTACTTTAATTTAAAAATCCTGCTACGTGTAATATTTTTTTTTTCGTAATGATATCATGACTTTTCTAGTTATAACTAAAGAATTAATTTTATAAAGTTTATTTTACTGTATATATGTAAATAAAGACTGGAAAACTCATTAAACACTTCCTTTTTAAGAACAGTCATTTTGTTTGGTTTGGTATAAATAGGTATACTACAAGCTGGTATATACATATGTATATCTAGTGTTAATGTTCACAAAACGCTTAGCTATTGTCCCGGCTAGATTCATAATTTTTTATAATTTATTGACAATGTTATGACAAAATTTATGTAAAATGGACAAAAACTCAAAATAAAACGTTTATTACTTTTTTATTTATAAACTTTTATTTCATGATTCTAGTAGGGACGATAACCATTTACGTACTTTTTAAGAATAAATTGGTTTTTGTGTTTCAGATGATTCAAACATGAGAAATCGTGTCCGCCAGTGAAAAAACGCATCTCATTTACCCAGCTATTTCTTTGACAGATGTCATCAAAAAATTCCGAAAAAATTTGTTTATACACTCCACGATATACCTCAGGGTATGTGAAAAAATTTGCATTGTAGAATAAAAATTTCTATGAAAAAAAATGTAAAAAAAAAAACAAACCTAAACAATCTCCAAAAGTTGGTGATCTTCACCGTTCATCACTTGTTAAGGAGGGGTTGGAAAAGGATCAACCCAAACCAATCGCATACCTTACAAATTTTTAATTGTTTCCCGGCTTCGCACGGGGTAGATAATTATTATTTTTGGAAAATTTGATATAAAACACTTTTTTTCACAAATATTTTTATTTGTATTAAAAAAATCCCACAGTTATATTTGTAAGTAAGTCTATTTATGTTCAATTTCTTTGATGTATAAGTGGCGGGCACTTAAATAAGTAACATTTACATAGCATATTATATACATTTTTACTAAGTTTTTTTAAGTAATTAGAATAAAAGCAGAGTCGAATAAAATATATACAGTCTAAATTAAACGTTGACAACTTTCCACTAAAACCCATACATCTAGGTATTTCAAAGAAATTTTTGTTCGTGTCGATAGGAACTTGCCTATCATTATTTAGTATTTTCCTTACAAAATTATTATTTTTTGTTTGGTTTTGTTGTTTTGCGCTTTTTATTTTGGTTTTATAAATTTTTCTGTTTTTTTTTTGTTTTTTATTTTTTATTAAAAAAGGGTTTGTCATTAATAATTTTCATTCTTATTATTACTTAATAATTTATATTTTTAGTATTTTTTATTTTACAGGTTTACTTTTACATTATTTACAGATATAATATTAAGGTAGATTTACGTTTTTTACTTTTTTTTGTCAGTTTTTATCTTAAAGCTTCACTGTAAACTACGTTGGCAGTGGTATTTGTAGATGGCAACAAAATATATTGATTTTCAGAAGATCCCACTCGAGAAAGGGCAACATGTAGTTGTCCATGAGAAAAGCATTCATTCCTTAGGTCGATGCCAACCATCGAAAATGTTTGACCCTTGGACTTATTTATTGTGAGGGCAAATGATGTTTTTAGAGGACACTGTAAAACTCTTAAACTCTTAATAGATATAGGCAAGTCCGTAGGGATCATGGGGATCCGCGGTATGTGGGCGAGCTGTCCGGCCGCGGCCCCGGTGATTATAGTGGATACTATGACGTTCTCCCGCAATTCCTTCACCAGAAGTCTCGTGCCATTGCACATGCTGGGAGGGCATAGGTTCCTCAGCAGCATTACGGGAGTGCCTACCTTTAATTGTAGTTCGTGGGACGGCAAGCCGGAAGGATTCAGGGAATTTAAAAATTCTTATGGATAGTGCACTGTATCTTCGATGTTGCATACTGTGTCAATAGATTTGTAAGATTTAAATTCACCGGGTACTTTTTCCATAATAATTTTGTTAATCTCATTAACCGATTAATTTCGCGGGGACACTATCGCTCTCGAACAGAGCCAATTGAAATTTCTCTCCGTAAGATTTTGTATGTCGTGTCCACAAGAATTTCTAGACTCTGAACGATTTGACTCAATTCGTTATCCAACAATACCTGGGGACTGTTTGCAACCGGAGACGGTAATTTTCCGTCTCCAAGTTTTAGAAGTTTTTGTGTGAAATTATTATCGTCATTGTCACTTAAATGTGCTCTCATATTTGTGCGCAGATTAAGAGTTTCAATCGATTGCCATAATGTTGATGATTTAAGGCAAGCTCGAATAACGTCAGCTCGAGTACCTTTTGTTATAACTGGTAATGTTTGACGAAAGTCTCCAGCTAAAACAAATGTCACGCCCCCCATTATACGGTCTGAGCTTCGGATGTCTCTCAGCGTGCGCTCTGTGGTTCATGGTGCACTCGTCCCAGATGACCAGCAAAGTGTCTTGTAAGAGCTGCCCCAGCGGACCGTTTTTGCGGATCGAGCACACAGATTCTTGTTCCAAAGACACAGCCAATGGTAATTTAAATGTAGAGTGAGCAGTCTTTCCATCATTTAATAGGGTTGCAGCAATTCCGGACGATGCCACTGCGACAGCCTTTTTCCAGATTGACGTACTTTTGCCAACACTAAATTGGCATGGAAGGTTTTGCCTGTTCCACCGGGCGCGTTCAAAAAAAAAAACCGTTTACCGCTCAGCATCGAATGCTATTTTTTGATCTGCCACTAACTTGGGTACATGCTTGTTGACAAATACAGACAACTCGTTAATATCATGCGGACGGCACGGTATCGCATGGACGAACAACCATTTCTCTTGGACCAGAGAACCAGAAGAATTGGTCACATTGAAAGTGTTGTATATGGGCTGTATTTTGACGGCCGCAAAGACAATACACTTACACAAGTCAGCGAAGGTGAAAAGTACTATCGCGACACTGTCAAAGAGGAACATATTTCTTTTATAGCGGAACGTGGTTGTCATTACTTTGGCCACGTCACCTCTCCTTCCGGGTCAGCTGAGGATGAGACGCAAGCTATATGGCCACAATTACAAGACAATTCAGTTGATGTGGAACATCTAGAAGTTGTCGGTGCTGATGGCACCAACACGAACACAGGTTGGAAAGGTGAAATCATTCGGAAAATAGAAGAAATAATAGGTAGGCCATTACAGTGGGTTGTTTGTCTTCTACATTTCAACGAACTTCCATTTCGTGCTCTTTTCGAACACATAGATGGTGTCTCAAAGAGTCCAAATACATTCTATGGCGACATAGGTAAACTGCTCCCTGATTGTGAGAAGTTGCCTGTTGTCAAATTTAAAAGTTTTCCATCCTGCCAATTACCTTCTGAGGCTATTAATCCGACCCAAATTAGCACAGACCAAGCTTATCTCTATAAAATATCAGAAGCTGGTATTTCCGGTCAATGTTCCTCAGATTTAGCGTCGATGCATCCAGGTAACATGTGCAAATCTCGCTGGCTCACCTGTGCAAATAGAATTCTGAGATTATACATTTCTACTGACAAACCAACAAAGGAAATAAAGATTTTGGTCAAGTACATACTTACAGTTTACTCACCTTTGTGGTTCTCAATAAGATTCAACAGTTCAATCAAAGATGGCTCGCGCCATACTGCAATTCAAAGGTTGAGATACTTACCTGCTAAACTGGGCAAGGTTGTCGATTCATCCATTCAACAGAATGCTTTCTTTGCTCTTCCAGAAAACATTCTCCTTAGCATGATGACTGACGGACGGATAGAAGTCAGAAAGTTGGCCCTTGACCGTCTTCTGGCAGCCAGAGAAGCAGAGTTTGACACTGTAAATGGAAGGGTTAGATGTAATAAAGTGCCAAAGCTAAATTTCAAAGCTAATAATTATTACGATATGATTAACTGGAAGACTATTACCTTGAGTGTTCCACCAGTTCTTTGTTCAGTTTCTAACGAAGAACTCATAAAAGGGCTGTCGGGAGACACTGCAGAGGTATGGAAATTTAGTGAATTCCCCTCTCACACTGTGGCAGTCGAGAGAACCATCAAACTGGTGACAGAGGCATCTTCTGAAGTTATTGGCCCCCAATCTCGTGATCGTTTTATACGCTCTACACTGAAATCTAGGTAACAAGTGCCAAAGTTTAGTACAAAATCTGATTTCATCAATAAATTTGACACAGATTCAGACTAAAACAAGCCTGACATTTCGGTAGCAAATGACGTGACAAATAACTTTTGTTTTATACATTTTGCAATGAGATGCGTATTTGAGGCGCTAGGTAGACAATTTCACGATTTTAGGCGAATTTCCGAAATTTCAAGGCCGGAGTTGGGGTTGAAGATGCAATCCGATCTCAAAACAAAAAGTTGCATTGGAATCAGGAAGTGCTAACGCAACTTTTCCGCACTATTAGAAATCCCGAATCGAAAAAAGTCCGGAATCGACCCACCCTATTGTATACCCTTTTTTTTTAACAAACTGCAGGTTCTCGATAGGATTAATATCGGGACTTTGAGGGGGCCATTCCAAAGTTTCAATTCGTTGACTTCTAAGATATTCCATAGTCTTCTTAGCTTTGTGCTTGGGGTCGTTGTCTTGCATCAGAACGATTTTGCTACTATCCAGACCCAATTTCTCCAACGAAGAAAAATACTCTTGTCGCGTCCATATTTCCCTCGATTAAAATTAGGTCCCCAGCACCACTTTTACAAAAGCCACCCCAAAAAAGGGCTTTTCCGCCCCCAAATTTGAGTGTTTGGATGACATCGCGGCTGGTAATAGTCTTTGATGACTTCTTCCAAACGTAATGTATTCCGTCTGACCCGTGGAATTTAATCTTGCTTTCGTCTGTATAAAATACATTCGCCCACTGTTCTGGAGTCCAGTTTCGGTGCGCTTTAGCAAATTTTAGACGTAGTTCTTGATGACGTTTAGTAACCAAAGGTATTTTAATTTTGCGCCGGGATTTAAACCCTAGTTTTTTTAACTCGCGGTTACAGTCATGCGAGAAACTTGTTTTCCGTAAGTCTTCTCCAGTTCAAAAAGAACTGGAGAAGACTTACGATGTTTTGGTACTGATATTTCATGACAATTAGCAATATTTTTCACTCACTCAAATGAAATTTCAGCTAAATTTGCAACTTGAGAGCCCTTCATTCAACTATTGAAGCACAGATTTTTTAATACAGTCAGCAATTTTCTTCATTTTTCTTAAAAAAACACGAAGTTAAACAGCTTCACAAAAAATAATCTTTCTAATTCTACTTACCGTCTATAAAATGAAAAATACTTCTCAAAACGATAGTTATTTGATAAATAGAGCTACTGGTATTTAATATACTCGAAAGTTGTTTATTTGGTCTTAGCTATGCTCACACGCCTGAACGCAACCGATGTTGTAACATAATTGAGCAAAAGTGCACGTGACGCAAACCAGACGCCGCCAGAAAAATATTGAGAAATCGTACCGTTATATTTCCGCGAAAAATCTCAATCTCATCATAGGTACACTAGCTATTCGAATACATATCTACATATTCATTTCGTAATAAGTTGCGTAGTGCAAAAAAATTTTGAAATCAGGAATATTTCATTTCGTTTGCTCAATTGTGTTACATAGTGTATACAGTGAGTATAAATGTAACAAATATGTATATAAAAATATTAGCGGAGCACTTGAGTTCTGTCGAAGAATGGCCAGCGTACTGCCGTATAAATGTGAATGAAAAAAATGTAAGCATGTTACATTTTCGCTTAGACCAAAAATGTGCCCGGGAGTAAAAATGAACAATATTTTAGTACCCCAAGCGAATTAAGTGACATATCTTGGTATTCACTTAGGTAGAAGACTTACGTGAAAATTAAAATTGGCTTTTAAATAAAAACTCCAAACTTTGCTTAGATAACAAAGTGCTTTTATATAATGGGGTCATAAAACCGATTTGGATGTATGCGTACTAAAGAACAACGTATAACAAAACAGCTCAGTTACTTGCTTGAGTTTGTATAGTTTTTAAATATATTTAAGATTTTATAACTTATTGTTAGGCTTTTAAAACAAAAAGCAGATTCAATAAATAAAGAAATATTGAAAAAAAAATAATAATAATACCTCGTCGAAAACCAATGATATCACAAAAAACCAAAAATAAAGAATGGAGTCTGCTCTTAAAGATCCAGATAAAGACTTAGCTTTTTGGCGAAAGGTTACGTGGTTTTAAAGCTTGATTTATAAAACTTGGAGTGTATTTCAGTTATCTTTTGGATTTTTACACTTAGATCGAACGGCAAGTGTTTAGTATGAAAAATGCTAAGAAACGCTCACTGATCGTTTGGTGTTCTATGTCGGGGGATGGGGTTGGAAAACTAAAATATTGTTAGATGGAGTGTGAAATGTTATAGGATATATAGACTTTCTGAAAGCAAATGTTCATAACAGCGCGGAGAAGCTTGGGATTCGTGATTATTTTAAACAATCACGAAATATTAAAACAAATCAGTGTTGAAGAAAGCCGTGGAAAAAGAATGGAACCATATAGAAGCTTCGGTATGCAAAAATATTCTAGAAAGTATGCCACGCGATCTCCATGAGGTCTAAAATTCACAAGATATTAAATAATCGGAGACGTAATTTTTTCTTAATTTTACAAACTGTCCCATTTTAAGTGTAGCATTAAACGAACAATAAACGTAAATATGCTAATTTTGTTATTGTTGCAGCACAAACATTGTTTGGTTTTTTTCATCTCTTTCTTTATTGACGTAGAAACCCCTTACGCGGTTATAGCCGAGTTAACAACAGCGCGCCAGTCAATTTCTCTTTTCGCAAGGTGGCGCCACTTGGAGATTTTTAGAGAAACCAGGCCCTTTTCCACCTGGTCCTTTCAAAGGAATGGAGGTCTTTCTCTTCCTCTGCTTCCCCCGGCGGGTACTGCGTCGAATACTTTCAGAGCTGGAGTGTGTTCGTCCATTGTCTCTTAACTCGCTGAACTATGTCAACGTCATCGTATATTTTATACAGCTCATCATTCCATCGAATGCGATATTCACCGTGGCCAACACGCAAAGGACCATAAACCTTTCGCAGAACCTTTTTCTCGAAAACTCACAACGTCGACTCATCAGATGTTGTCATCGTCCATGCTTCAGCACCATATAGCAGGACGGGTATTATGAGTGACTTATAGAGGTTGGTTTTTGTTCGTGAAGAGATGACTGTGCTTCTCAATTGCCTACTCAGTCCGAAATAGCTCCTGTTGGCAAGAGATATTCTGCGTTGGATTTCGAGGCTGACATTGTTAGTGGTGTTGATGCTGGTTCCAAGATAGACGAAATTATCTACAACTTCGAAGTTATGACTGTCAACAGTGACGTGGGTGCCTAGTCGCGAGTGCGACCAATGTTTGTTTGATGACCGGATATATTTCGTCTTGACCTCGTTCACCACCAGACCCATTGCTTCGCTGCCTTATCTATTCTGGAAAAAGCAGAACTAACGGCGCGGTTGTTAAGGTCAATGACTTTGTCTTTCCCGATCCTGACGGAGCTTATGGTATTGCTTAACGTCAGTTTACACAGCCGTATTAGTTTTGCGGAGATACCAGATTCAGACATCGCGGTAGAAAGGCAGCTCCTTTTCGTGCTGTCAAAGGAAGCTTTGAAATCGACAAAGGGGTGGTGTGTGTCGATTCTCTTTTCACGGACAAGCTTTCATCCGACCATATTTTCAAAAATCTGATACATGCTCCTTATCAGTTCTTCGCCGCCGTGTTTGATTAGCTCGGCCGGCAATCCATCGGCCTCCACCGCTTTGTTGTTCTTCAGACGAATTATTGCTATTCGAACTTCTTCATGATCGGGTAATGGAACGTCTGCTCCATCGTCATTGATTGAAGAATCGGGTTCGCCTTCTCCTGGTGTTATGCATTCACTGCATCGGTTACTAGATCACCTCTTTGGGTTCTACAAGAGTACGCTCCGGTCTTGAAACCTTCTGTTACTCCCCGCATTTTTTCATAGAATTTTCGAGTTTTACTTCTTATTATCAAAAAATTAATAACTTATTTGAAATAAAAAGGAATTTTTGAACAAATTACCATACTATTTATATTTCAAGTTAAAAAAGACAGTTTTGCGGTGTTCTATTTATAGTGTGAGTCAGTGTATATATAAGTTGTAGTTGCCGCTAACTTGTGTTCATATTCACCAGCACCAAACAATATTATGTTTTAGAAAACATGTCCACTTAATTTCGTTAAAATATCACACTTATTGAACAATTTCTATCGGAAGCAGATACCATTTAATTTTGGCATAACTTCTAAAATGTTCTTCAACAGTGGATATATGTAAGTCCAATTGTTGGTTGGGAGCGAGGCTGCTAAAACCGGATTGGTGCCCTTTATATTGTGAAAGCCAGCGGTTGCGGTGGTTGTAGTAGTACTTCCAGACCATCTGTACAGCACACATAGTTAATGCAAATTCAGACCAAGAAAGCGCTGTGAGTATAAACGCGGAAAATGAGAAGAACTGTTTCGCTCTCCTGAACTGGTGACCGAGAGTTCCAAGTCTCACAACAAGAGAGGGCCCCCCAAGGAAGGGTTTATGACAAAAGCGAGCTACGAGGTAGCGTTAGGAATATGCAACCGACCGAAGGCTAGTCTAACTTGAAAGAAGAGGAGGTGACAAACGGCCGGGCACACTTTGATCCAGCGTTTGGGAATCGCATTGAGCAGCATATCGCTGGAAAAAGGCGTAAATCGACGGAAACCATTTTGAGGTTCCAAAACCGGGAGCTGAGGGTACACAAATGCAAGATCGCCTCTGCTGAGCTTTTTCTAGGCAGGTTACGACGTGGTTTTAGTCCAGGAACTCTAGATCGAATCGGGTAAGGTGGTCGCTGGACAAAGTCACCAAACTACTCAACAGAAACCCCGAACGTGAAGAAACAGATAAGAACGGCTATAACGGTTAAAAATCTATACTTCCATACTATATCAGTCTTTATTACTTGCATCCTGCTATATGACACACGAATGCGAGGCACCAACGGCAGAGCTCCAAATGCGGTAGGCTAAATTCAGCAGAAGGGATTTTATTTTACAAATTAGTCTAGTCGTAGCCAATAAAAGTCAGGAACCTATGTATAAAGGGCCCATCTTCAGAAACGTTCTAGATATAGAGCTCTATACCAGTAAAGATGCAATGGTAAACAATTGTAGGGTGCTAAAAACACCGACACTCTGTGACCTTAGGTACACCTACTTCTCCATTTAATCAAATGAAAAGATCAGACAAAATGTGAGAAGAAATCGCAGAAACACAAACTGAGATCTGGGAAGATACTGTTAGAAAAGATACTTAGATCTTGCGTGTACAGGAACGGGTATGAAGAGCAGGAAAGGGACGGGACAATATACACGAATGCTTTTCATCCCGCTTGCCCTACGCTACCGCTCAGAAAACGAAGCATCTACGGTGGAACAAGAAGCTTGGGTCTTGCAGAAGCAGAGTAAATGAAAAGACAACAATTCTGGAAAAACTTTTGTAGCAACTTTGAAAAGTCCAACGAGGTGGCGAGGATGAGGATACCGCCCGGTCTAATTCACAAGAGTTCCGGGAAATAGTTGGACAACGCCGAAGACTCATTAGAAGACCTAGTTAGTGGGCACTTTCCTGGCTGTAACGGCGCGGTAAGGTCTAGTTATGAAGGGAATAGGACTGAAAACTTTCCTGAAAACATAATTAAAGAGAATAAAAAGGAAAAATGCCAACAATGCCAATGCGAATTCTGCAAAAGTCAAGCGCAAAACGGTAGATCTGAAATGTAAAAAACTCATAAGGACACTACATAAAAACAACTGTAGGAACACAATCGGAATACTCATTTGTGACTGTTTGGTGGCGACACACGCCTACAGAATGGGGTTGAAAGATCGAGAAGAATGCAAAAAATGTCAAGAACAAGGCACCAGAAAACCCCCCTCATTTGCAAGAGTATGCTTTAAGCATTTGGGACCCACAGTATGAAACACTAGAAAATGTACCGATAGTGAGGCGACAGAGTCTATTGAAATTCGCTGCAAGCGCAGCCATCATAAAGGATTACTACTTCTCATGGACCGCGTCACTTAACTCTATCTGGTAACGCAAAGGACCACATCTTGTCTATACGTGGCTACTACACTAATATATGTTTCATGATACGACCTATCTTATGGGAGCACAATGTAAATGATCAGCCAACACCGCTTCTACCTTCCACCGTAGAATACCGTAGATTTCCACGGCATTTGGACTTTTGCCGTAGAAACGTGTCAGCTGATTGCTCTCTCACAACGCAGGGTTGCTAATTTCGATATACTGTAGTAATTATAAAAATTGTCTTCAATATGTTTGAAATTTTCTTAAAATAACTCAAAATCAGAGTCGAATGCTATTATTTCTAAATATATAAACTATTTTTAATAGTTTGTTTTCAGTTTTGATATTTTATATTATGAAAAATTGTAATTGAAAACATAGATGTGTACAAAACTATATACACGGTTTGACAATTAAAAAAAAATTTGTGGAATTGTCCACAAATAATTCGTTCCACCGGGGAAAACTGTGAATCAAGTCTACTATTGCCAAGTACTCGAAAGATTGCGAAAACGAGTCAATAAGATGCGCCCAGACATCGCTCGTAACTGGATCCTTCATCACGACAACGCGCCGTGCCACACCGCCTTCAGTGTGTTCCAGTATTTAGCCTCTAAAAGGATCGCCGTGTTGCAACAGCCGCCTTATTCGCCCGACATGTCACCCTGTGACTTTTTTGCTTCCTAAAACAAAATCGGTAGTCAAAGGAACCTATTTTGAATTTTTTTTTTTATGATTTTGTAACCTTTCTGCATGTTTCGATGCTGTTTCGCGAATGACTTCCCGAACCATTTTTAAATGAAGATCACGGTACAGATCCGAATTGCGTATGTACCACATGTACGCTTTTACCATTTTTCGCAGAACTTTGTTTTGGAATATTTGAACCGCTTCGATGTATAACGGGGCAGCGCATCCCCATAGTTGAATTCCATATGTCCAAATAGGTTTCAAAGTTTGGTTGTAGACTAGGAGTTTATTTGATGTTGTTAAGGGTGATTTCTTGCCGATTAACCAGTTTATTTTGTGGTATTTTAGTTTTAGTTCTGAAACTTTCTTTTGTATATGCTCCTTCCAATTCAACTTTGCATCCAACGTCATACCAAGATATTTCACCGAGGTGGAATACGGGATTACTTCGTTTGCAATATGTAAGGGGATGTATGTAGCACTTTTGTTAGTGAAGTTTACATGGATAGACTTCAACTCGTTTAAAGTAATGTACCATTTCTGTGTCCATTCAACGATTTGATTTAGTGAAGATTGCATTCTGTGCGATGACTCAACTACATTTTTGCCGGTCGTAATGATGCAGGTATCATCTGCAAATGTGGCGATTGCGCAGTTTGGCGGCGTAGGCATGTCGCTAGTAAACAAAATATATAAGATTGATCCCAGGACACTTCCTTGGGGTACACCTGTTTTTATCGGCTGTAACGTAGTATATGCTTGACCCTGCTTGATTCTGAAGTAGCGGTTGCTCAGGTAAGAGTCAACTAGTTCGGTTAGATACTGAGGAAAGTGAAGTCTTAATTTATGAAGTAAGCCATGGTGCCATACTCTATCGAACGCCTGCGATACGTCAAGAAAAACAGCTGTGCAATTGTGCTTTTTTTCCATCGCATCTTCAATTATGCTCGTTATTCGATGAACTTGATCTATTGTGGAATGTTGAGATCTAAATCAAAATTGATGAATGGGTATAAGTTCCTTTTCTTCAATTACGTTCTGAAGTCTTCTTATGATTACAGCTTCAAGTAGTTTGGATAAAATAGGCAACAGTGAAATTGGACGATATGACGAGGCTTCATGTGCACTTTTGCCAGGTTTTTGTACCATAATAATTTCAGATACTTTCCATGACAGTGGGACGTATCTGAGATTTAAGCAAGCGTTTATTATCACCGTAAGCTTTGCTATTGCTTTTCGCGTTAGGTTTTTTAGTATATCAGCAGTAACCAAGTCGAAGCCGGGAGCCTTTTTTGGTTTAAATCTACTTTTAATAATATTTTCAACTTCTTTATTTGTTGTTGGTTGGATTTCACCCACGTATTGCGATTCTTCCAGCTGTGGTAGAGTACCATTGAACGCAAAAGGACTAAATGTTTTTTTTTGTTTATTTTGAATCGATACAGACATCCAGGCGGCCGTGAAGTGGGTACTCGCGGACATCCCAGTCGAAGCGTTCCAGAAATCTTCCAGAAATCTTACGAAAACGCGCTGGAATCGCTGTATAGCTGCCCAAGGGGACTACTTTGAAGGGGATGGCAGAGTTGTAAAATAATTTTCAAATATACGGTTTTTATGGAATCAGTCTCATTACTTAATTGTCATACCTCGTATGCGTATTGAGCAATGGCAACATTGTTCAAATGAAAACAAGCAAAGATGGCTGATTTCTACGGGCTCAACTTTTAACACATTTTGCTCGCTAAGGACGGCAACTGAGGAAGGGAGTAGCGTTTTTCGCTGATCCAATTATATGTGTGAACCTGCACAGTGATCGGCACTTCAAAGAACAATTATGCTAGCAGACTCCACTTGAACACTTATAGCCTATTGCTTTGCTTTACGTAAGACATTTGAGATTTGGCAGAAAAGTTCAATGAACGCTGTTGTATGAGTTCCCTCACATAAACAGTTTTCGACGCTAAATCAAGCAAAATGATCAACTCTTGTCTTTTTATATTTTGTCAAGCAAAGTTGTTTAGTCATTGTCGAGTCAGCGACGAAACAACATGGTGCATAATCGTGCCATTAAAAATTATGTTCTCTGCACCAAATTATTTATGATTATGAATGCATTTGAATTACGTTTTGTGTTTTAGGGTAAAGGGCAAATTAATATTAAGTTTCACAATAAAAGTCCTAAATAACCAGCAAATAGTTAAGTCCGTTGGTAGAAATTGAGCATCCGGTCTGACAGTTATCCCAAACTTTACGAAAGAAGAAATAATCAAAGCCAACATCTGGACATCTTCCTAAGGGTCATCTTCCATCGTCAGAAAAATTTTGAAGAAAACAGGAAATCATGGACGTATTGCAATTACTTAAAAAACTACATACATACTTATCTCCTTGAGTACCCGACAGAAATGTATTGTATTCGCAATTAAATTTTTAATATGTCACCAGAGTTTAAAAGAAACTTTTATTCTTTGACGAGAGTAATTTACATAAGTCTCTTTGGTATCAAAGGACAGAAAATCATGTAGAATAGATCGGGTACAGCGCTCAATAAAGTGAATTTGTTAACTTCTATCAAATATCGTTGAGTGAGTGATTTGGAAAAGTATGAGAGTTGGAGGGGTAGGAAACTCTGAATATATTGTGACTTCTATTAGCATACGAGTATATGCAATATGAATACTTTAAAGAACAATTTAGCACAAAGCGATGAAAGATTTGGTCTAAACAACGGATTTTAGTCTCAACAAAACACAAAGCGGCTTCCTCATTACATCCTAATATAATTTTCAATACCTCTTTCCAAACTAATAGGCCGGATATTTTGTGCACTTTAATAATTATGAAGAGGAATACTACTTCCAAGCCAGGAAAGTTATATGCTATTTTTGGCAGACATTTATATAAAAAATTAAAATTTCGTCACTCAAGAATTGAAGCCATTGGACCACCGTAAACGTCGTGATTTACTGATTTTGCCTTGGAATAACTAGGAAACGATAACGATTTATTTGAGAAAATCCTCGTGATGATGATCTGAGTGGTGCGGTAAATAAGCAAAACTGTCGATTTATTGACAACCATTACATTCACCTAACTTGATGGTTTGGTGCGATTTTTAGTCTGGTGGAATCACCTGTCCGTACTTCTTTCAAAATAAACCAGACTCTCTTCAAGCTTTAGAAAACAATATTGAACGTGCTATTCATGACATGTGACTGATTTAGTGGAAAAAGTACTCGAACACTGAGTCGTGAAGGCAATTTAAATGATGTTATAATCAGAACTTCACATTAAATAAAAAATATCACTCTTATTAGAAAACTCTATAGAAACAAGCAATACAATCTAAAACGCCTGTAATTTAAATTGATAAGCCGAGAAGTTCAAACTCAGCAAAATGAGCAACTTACAAAAGTTTTCTTCAATAGACATCCCTTTTTCTGCCCGATGTTCGGGATGTAAAAATTGCGTGTTTTTTCTCAACCTTTTTTCAGGTTCTTTTGTGTTTCAACTAACTATATAGAGGTGGTCAACTTTTATTTAATCTGAATAACGTATTTTGCGAATGAGTGGGTTGACAGTTATTTTCTTCATGATATTAAAACCGGAGAAATTGGTAAACGGTGGAATGGAGGATTTGGCACGATTCCGATTACTTTGGCGGAGGGGTAAAAAAAAAACCCCAATTTCCGTATAAATGGGGTATGCGCGGATAGGGGAGCTTCTCCAGAGGAGGAATATCCAAAAATAATATAAAAATAACTTATATTCTTTAAAATATTCACTATTAAAAGTTCAAAAATTTGCACGAATAACACATGGCATTTCTCTATGTTTCACTAAATTTTTCAAAGTTTTGCACTCTGTTTATTTAAATATACACTCTAAACATTGAAATAAGTTCAGGTTTCATTTTTATTTTGCTATATTTTGCCTAAATTTATTAATTCAAAAATCACTTAGCACACTCATCGTTGAAAAGGTTAGATTGTTTACAATTATGAGGAAAACGAGCGTTGCCACATCTTAAACAGCAAATATGTAGGATTTCAACGATTTTTGTTTGTTTGTTTTTTCGCCTATTTTTTTCTATATTAACTATAATAAAAAATACTTTCCAACATTTTTCAAGTTATAATTGAGTTGTGAACACTTTTTCCATCTACATATCGCTCATTTGTTGCTAGACCGGCATAAATCAAAAAACGTGATTTTTGAGTTAATGCTGCAGAATTGTTCGTTATATCATACTTCATGTTGGGTGAAAAACTCATATGAATACCTCTTATATTCTCCGCGTGAGAAGAGGTGTAAGGTTGGAGTCACCATGTAAGGTTGTAGTCAGTTGAAAACTTTAAACGCGTTTTCTGGAGAATCGATTTTTTTGACTTATGCCGGTCTTGCAGCAAATGAGCGATATGTATATGTATAATATTATATGTATGTGATTTATATTGAATAAACACAAATAAGTAAAACTTTATGATAATATTATAAAATTTATATCATATAGGGGTGACTGAAGTAATTTCGCGCAGTACTCCTTTCTGCGTTGGCGGCCTTCGGCAGCGCTTTACAAAAATAACCCTGGTCGAGCGAATACCCGTGGTGACTGAAGTACTTTCGCGTAGTACTCCTTTAAAAAATTAACCTAAGTATTTTATTGCGTAATATTATTATATAATATAACCTAGTTGTTTATTAAATTTAAATAAGAAAAAAGCCATATGCATGGAAAGATTGTTTATGCACATTTTAATTTGAAATATAATTTATAGACATATTTGTTTCTATTTTAACTAAGACTGCTAAATAAAGAAAAAGGATTTATATCGAAATAGAGAAATTCAGCGAATTGCTCATATTTACTTATCATGGCATGGCAGCGCTCCATTTCGTCGTAATTGTTTGCACATAAATGAGTGTAAAAAGCAATTTTTTTGTCAAAAAAGTCTTGCGGTATTTTTATTTAATTTTTTTTTTTACTAATTGAAATGAATTTTTGATGACTCATGCCCAGCTCTTGACCGATGCTACGGCTGCTACTATACCGGTCTCTTTCGACCAATTCAGCGATTTTATCGCAATTTTCGACGACAGGCCTTCCGGAGCATGGGGCATCTTCGACCACCAAACTGTATCGGGTTCATAAACTGCAAAAAATTTTATTGGCGACATTTTTGCCTTTATCGTAGTAGTACTGTAAAATATGCCATATTTTCTCTTTATTTTGCTCCATGTTTGCGACGCTATAACTCACGAACAAAAAAAGAAACAACAATCAATCAAACACGTGTTAGCGCGTGAAATGAGCTTTCCAAAAAGGTATAGCATGACCCGATGCGACAAATAAAACTAGAACTACGCGCTTTCAGCGCCAACTAGCGAAAATACCGCAAGATTCTTTTGACAACCTAATATACAATATGTACATTTATTTTTGTTATATAAAATTATCATATCACATTAATTCGTAACATAGTACGATTCTGAATATCTTAATAATTTTTGGTAAGTATATTCATTTGAACAGAACTTGTAACATTCCTTCTAAAATATGTTTCTATAGATCTGTATAGTATACAAAACTTACCTCTTCTTTGCTTAAACAATTTCCTAGGTTGAGTTTATTAGTATTAGCCAGAAGTGTGCAATGATGATAAGCATTCGGATACCCTAATTTCGCGGCAGTTCCGGACAACTGTAAATATATATATATATTATTATGTACAAAAAGAAATTATTTGCGATTAATATATTTTATATTTTCATTCGCATAAAAAAGTGTGTTTTCTTTAGAGATGTAAATACCCAAACCATTTAAATGATTTGGAACTATTTATGCCATTCTCTTATTATGCATGCATACGCAGAAGAATTCTTCTAGAATAACACAAATTATGATAAACTTGTAAAAAAAAGGTCTAACTTGGGTGTAACCGAACTTTTCATAAGGACTAAGTTAGTGTGTATCCGAACATTTTATACTCTTGGAACTTGCAAAGACCAAAGATCGTGAAATCCAGGTACTAAAAAGTCTTTGCATTCAAGAATGTTGCGAAAGGATTAAACATGAAAATGGGAATAAATTACTATTAAATTTGAAACTTTCTTGACTTATAATGGAGGTATAAGCAATATGGCACTGACCAGGGTTTCATTAAGATACCTCACATAAATCAATCATATGAAGTAAAGTTAGCCGGATGTCGGCCAAGTTTCGCCCAACTTTATCTTTTTCATGCACAAAGATACACAATTATGAGTAGACATTTTATTTTTATTGAGATACATAAATCACATATTGACCGATATATGAGGTATGAAGTCACCAGGAAGTTCGAAAATCTTTATATTAAATATATGGGGGCTCAGGCAAGTATTGATCCGACTCAATCCATTTTTGACACACAAACATACTATTGTCAGGAAAATATTATCCCTGAATATCAAATACCACATTCTTACACATTGACCGATATTTGCGGTAAAAAGTCAACTATAGACACTGGGGTACACATATTTAGTACCTACGGTCTTGGTTTGATGGATGGCCGCCAATCCATTAGAAACAAGAAAAATTATTCTTATAGTTTCGCGTTCAGAGTCAAATAAACCAAAAATTATTACCATATACCAGAAATAATACTAGAAATTGAGTGGGGAGCATACATCGATGTCTAGGGACAGTAATAGCAAAAAAATGTAGGCCAAAAACCGCTAAAACTATTGTAATTACTTTTGATTTATATAAATGATCATTCGTGTACGTAAACTTTTTCGATACATGAAAATGATCGCCATTCACTTGGGAGTGGCCAGAAACGATTCTTTTACATATGACTCAAGCAGCTCACGACTTCCGGTCTTTGACCAAGTATCCTCTGGGTAGCCTAAGAACATCCGTTTGAAGGCGAGCTAAAGTGAGAAGGCGAAAAATCCCCTGCATAGGGCTGTGCGCTGGGTTTGGGACCCGCCACGTAAAAAACACCCCCCAATGAAAAAACACCAACAGCCTCAGATGAGAGACCCCCCTTTTGATGACGACCATGGCAAACGAAATAAGGACTATGATTTGAGGGCATGCACCTGGAATGTCCGGTCCCTTAATTGGGAAGGTGCCGCTGCCCAGCTGCCCAGCTGGTCGATGTCCTCGTGAAAATAAAGGCTGACATCACCGCCGTCCAAGAAATGGAATGGACGGGACAAGGACAGAGACGAGTAGGTCCTTGTGACATTTACTACAGTGGCCATATAAGGAGCGCAAGTTCGGTGTTGAATTCGTGGTGGGAGAGAGACTCCGTCGCCGAGTGGGCAAAGAAGGTATCTTTGGAACTACGGTCGGTAAATTCAGCCTCACAACACGTGCGGGATGGGGTAGATACCGAGAGTTGAAGAGGGAAGCGAGACGCATTTGTAGACAGAAAAAGAAAGAGGGCGAAATGCGTGAGTACGAAGAGCTTGATAAGCTGGCCGACAGGGGTAATGCTCGAAAATTCTACGAAAAGATTAGGCGGCTTACAGAAGGTTTCAAGACCGGTGCATACTCCTGTAGAACCCCCAAAGGTGATCTCGCTACCGATGCCCAGAGCATACTTAAATTATGGAGGGAACACTTCTCCAGCCTGCTGAATGGCAGTGAACGCAGAACACCAGGAGAATGCGAACCCGATACCCCAGTCGATGACGATGGAGCAGACGTTTCATTGCCCGACCATGAAGAAGTTCGAATAGCAATTGCCCGCCTGAAAAACAACAAAGCGGCAGGGTCCGATGGATTGCCGGCCGAGCTATTCAAACAGCGCGGCATCAGCTTCTTTGCAAAATATGGTCGGACGAAAGTATGCCCAACGATTGGAATTTAAGTGTGCTATGCCCAATCCATAAAAAAGGAGACCCCACAATCTGTGCCAACTACCGTGGGATTAGCCTCCTTAACATCGCATATAAGGTTCTGTCGAGCGTATTGTGTGAAAGATTAAAGCCCACCGTCAAGAAACTGATTTGACCTTATCAGTGTGGCTTTAGACCTGGTAAATCAACAACCGACCAGATATTCACCATGCGCCAAATCTTAGAAAAGACCCGTGAAAGGAGAACCGACACACACCACCTCTTCGTCGATTTCAAAGCTGCTTTCCATCGCGGCGAAAAGGAGCTGCCTTTATGCCGCGATGTCTGAATTTGGTATCCCCTCAAAACTAATACGGCTGTGTAAACTGACGTTGAGATTATATTGATATCATCGGCCACAACACCCGCGCCGTTAGTTCTGCTTTCTCCAGACTGAACAAGGAAGCAACGCAAATGGGTCTGGCAGTGAACGAGGGAAGACGAAATATCTCCTGTCATCAAACAAACAGTCGTCGCACTCGCGACTTGGCACTCACGTCACTGTTGACAGTCATAACTTTGAAATCGTAGATAATTTCGTCTATCTTGTAACCAGCGTAAACACCACCAACAATGTCAGCCTGGAAATCCCACGCAGGATAACTCTTGCCAACAGGTGCTACTTCGAACTGAATAAGAAATTGAGAAGCAAAGTCCTCCCTCGACGATCAAAAATCAAACTCTATAAGTCACTCATAGTTCCCGTCCTACTATATGGTGCAGAGGCTTGGACGATGACAACAACTGAGGAGTCGACGTTGCGAGTTTTCGAGAGAAAAGTTCTGCGAAAGATTTATGGTCCTTTGCGCGTTGGCCACGGCGAATATCGCATTCGATGGAACGATGAGCTGTATTAGATATATGACGACATTGACATAGTTCAGCGAATTAAAAGACAGCGGCTACGCTGGCTAGGTCATGTTGTCCGAATGGACGAAAACACTCCAGCTCTGAAAGTATTCGACGCTGTACCCGCCGTGGGAAGCACAGGAAGAGGAGACCTCAACTCCGTTGGAATCACCAAGTGGAGAAGACCTGGGTATGCTTGGAATATCCAATAGCCGCCACGTAGCGAGGAGAAGAAACGACTGGCGCGCTGTTGTTAACTCGGCTATAATCGGGTAAGTGGTGTCTACGCCAATTAAGAAGAAGAAGAACATTGCGCGTGCACTTAAGGAATCGTAGTTATGATAATTTGGCCAATGCCCGAACATTCGTGATGAGTTTATCTTTCGTGAATTGATAACCGGCGAATGGAATTGATATCGAACTACCGGAAGTATCAACCGGAATTAACCCATTTCCAAATTTTTGGCGAAGACGACGTAAAATGTTTTCGGCAATGTCATTTTTGTTCGTATCCCATAATTCCCGGATTTGAAGACTGATAAGTGGAAATGATTATCGCGAAAAGTGTGCAAACTTCATTTTCAGCAATTGCAATTGCTGGCTTACTTCTTCAAAACTTGCACACACCGTACCATTCACAGTACGCAATGAGTCAATAGCAACCGTTGGTAGAAACTATCGTCGTTTTTCGGGTAGATTGTGTAAATTCGTCCGAAGGCATTAGTTGAGAACACAGCTGGATGTCAATCTACTGGTTGGCCTTGCTTTCTGCGCAACTATTTATTCGACGATGCATTCCATGTATAATATCAAGGTATTTCCGAATAGAGCAATGTTCTCGCAAACGGATCACTGACGAAAGTTGAGAAAAAACTCGTCAATGTTAATTTTGTTGGTGGCGGTGTTTCCGCTGGCTGTACTGTATTCTCTGGGTTGAAATGCACTTTTTGGCCATTCTCCAAATTAACTGCGAGACACACAAGTCGGAAAACGTTCATGAATTGCAAAAGTAAATATCCTACAAAGCGCTTTATTAAAGTTCACGTATCGACCGTATCGTTCAAGACCAATAACCGCCATGTTGCTTCCTTTGGTGACGTTATTACAAACGTATTTTATCGATTATACCAAATTTCAATACTCAACATTGATATGAGCTTTGAATGTGAATTAGACAATAATGGGGAATATAGTACGATCCATATGTTGTCAACTTCGATATTCACTCGTCTTAATTGAATGCTGAATGTTCTGCCATTGTCGTCTGGTGAGCGACGCCGTGCTGTTTCGACGGGGTCGGACCAAAGGGAGGAGGGTGTTAGATGAAAGGGGTTTGTAGGGCATGCAAAGAGGTGGCCAGTGTCATGCGGAGACTCGTTGCATGCAGAACATACGTTAGGTATGTCAGGGTCGATTCTGGACATGTAGGAGTTTAACCTGCTACAATATCCAGAACGAAGTTGCGCTCGGGTCACTCGCGTTTCTCGCGACAACTGGAGCTCTTCGTCTGCAATAGGTGGTGGCTTGACTCCAAGAACGCCATACACGGGAAGGGAGTCGGTGAAAGTGTTGATGGCTCCACTGTGAATTGCGTCCGAAGTCCGGTCGGCATACTGTTCGATGTCGTCGACGTAGTCGAGAAATGACCTTTTGATGCTCCTATGAGGCGGTTGCGCTCCAAGCAGACGGTTGCAAGGGTAATTCCTACGGAAACATCTCAGCAGGAACTGCCTGGAGAGCAGTTCATTATGCTCCTTTACAGGTAGGAGTTAGGTAGGTTAAATGCGACCGTACGGTTTGACAACTCGGTTGCGACTGGCAATATACAGTGGCGGACAAAAGTCTACATACACCCCCTGTTTTCTTCGATGTGAGAGTACAAAAACTTTTTAGAAGAATGTGTTGATACAGTTTTATTCTAATCTTCTTTTTAATAACAACAAACTTAAAAAGTCCATTAATTAATATAAAACTACAAATTTATGGAATAAAAACTCAAATATTGTGTTGACAAAAGTCTACATACAGTACAAAAATATCTTAGAGATATAGAAGTTAAATAGTAGCGGGGAGAGGACACCACCCTGTGGAACCCCCTGTTTAATTCTTCTTAGTTTGGATGTTTCATCTCGAAATAGTACGGATGACTGACGACCGCTCAGATAGTTCATGGTCCACCTCTTTAACCCTGGATGAAGCGTTGTTTTTTCTATGTCGTAGTAGAAGTTAAATAGTAGCGGGGAGAGGACACCACCCTGTGGAACCCCCTGTTTAATTCTTCTTAGTTTGGATGTTTCATCTCGAAATAGTACGGATGACTGACGACCGCTCAGATAGTTCATGGTCCACCTCTTTAACCCTGGAGGAAGCGTTGTTTTTTCTATGTCGTGTAGTAGAGTTGTATGGTTGACTGTGTCAAAGGTTTTAACAAGTCCAACTCTACGAGGATAGTTCTCTCACAAGGTGGTTTCTGGTTGAGGCCACGGACTATATGGGCGTTTATGACGCCAAGTGCTGTGGTGGTGCTGTGCACTTTTCGGAATCAATGCTGGTGACTGGCCAGGCTCAGGTGGTGAGTGAAAGTCGGGAGTAGCAAGGCCTCAAGTGTCTTCACTACTGGAGAGAGGAGAATTATCGGGCGATGAGATTCCCCTTTGTTGGCGGATTTACCAGGTTTCAGTAGTGGCACCACTCGTCTGATTTTCCAAACATCAGGTATTTGAAGAGTGGTTAGTGACAGGATGAGGACCTTGGTGAGATAACTTACTCCCGTCGAGCCTAGATGCTTTAGCATTAGCATGTTGATTCCATCAGGGCCAATGGATTTGGACGATTTTGCTTTTTTGATGGCACTCTGAACCTCTTCATCGGTGAAAGTAAGCGGCGCGCAGTTGTTTGGCATTTTGCGTAGCCGTCGGTTAACACATCTCTTGGCTTTGTCTACCGAAGGGTGCAGTGTAAACTGCCGGCTAAAATAGCTCGCGCACTTCTTCGGGTCCAAAGAGGCATGACCATTGAATTGAACTTCAACTCGGTCGTCATGTCTCTTCGGATTAGACAAAGCTTTGACAGTAGCCCAAAGCTTACTCACACCGGTGGAGAGGTTGCAGGACTTCAAGTGCTCTATCCATTTCGTTTCATTTCATCAAGATTAGTGCAGCCGTTTTCTTAGCTTTACTAACAAACAAACATTCATTCGTTTGTATGGGAAAAAGAAAAGGGCTGTTTTCCGGCACTTATTCGAATTTTTTTGCGATTCATTTTTATACATTAGATAATGCATAAATAACTTTAATTCCATATCAAACTTTAGTTAAACTCCATTTATTCATAAATAAGAAAATGGTTGTAAACAACCAAAAAATTAGTGTTGCCATATTTTGTAAGGGAATAAAAATAAGAAAAAAGAAAGATTATGAGGTCATAACTAAATTCATTATCGTGTGATAAGTAATATAAAATCTTTAGAATTCTCTATTCTAAATAGCGTATAGCGGGGTTGGATCGGGCAAAAAGGAGTTCAACGTAAAAAAACTGAGCACGCCCAGGTGTTGGTGCGACCAAGGGTTATTTTTTTGAAGCGTGGGTTATTTTTTTGAAGGCCGCCAGTGCAGAAAGGAATTCTATGCGGAAAACTAATGTTGAATAAAATTTATTTTCGCACTATTTAATATAAAATAAATGGTTAAAAACGAATTAGTGAAGTGTTAGTGGATATAAAAGTTAAAAAAATAACTATAGAATTTATTTTGGGGAAACTTTAGTACACCACCCCACGATTTCAGGGTTAAAAGTGAAGTGAGTGGTTGAATAGGGCTGATGCTCCAGATTAAGAAAATATATAATTGTTGCCGCCGCAAACTTATACTTTTCGAGATATTTGCATTTAAAGTTGAAATTTTTGCAAATTTTATCTTGCAATTTATCGATTTCTAGTAATTATTTATTTCATATTATGCACTTTTTATGCACTTATACTTCATTACATTGTTTCTACATATTTATTTTTTTTAGTATTTATTTAGTTATTTGCTTAAAATAAGCATTTTATATTTTACACAATCTTCATTCCATCCACAATAACAAAAGTATTCCGTGTTTACAGATATTAAGTGTTGCCATAATTACACATTTATCAAACGAATAAGAATGGATATAAAAACTCAAACGCAGAAAACAAATACGATCTGAAATAAATTTTCCATTGTAATAAAAAAGTTTTAAGGCTTATGTTTAATCTAATAACTTAATAAAAGGATCATAATGATTATTTGCAATACAACAATGGTAAAACAGGGTAAACATTAGTCCATTCGCGTCCCACCATTTTCTGCATTGGCGGACTTCGGACGCACTTAAAAAAAATAACCCTGGCCGATCCAACACCGGGGTGTGTCGGATTTTTTTTTGAGTATGTTGAATACGTTTATTTTAATTTTTCTTATGTTCTTTGGCGACCTTGAAATACATCAAATTCTTATCACAGTAATTTCCTGCCGAGCTTGCTGCAGTTACAGATATTAAATATTCATGTAACGCGATTGTTTGATGCAACCACTTCCACGTTTGGTGAAGTGCGGATATCCTTAAACAAAGCCCCAAACAATCTTTGCTGTAATTCTCATTCATTCCTTTAAACCCCTTTATGAAAGGGCAACTGCATAAGTTACTACACTTTATCGTCCTTAAAAACAAAATATATTATATATGTGGGATTCTTATCGTAAACGATATTTCAAACCGATTTATCGAAAGAAACATAACTAGGGGCTTACAACCCCATGTCAATAGAAATTGAGACAGATTTATTTTTTATTTTTTTTTATTAAAGCTTACATAATAAACAAATTATTATATAAACTATAGTCCGCAGCACTAGCATCACAGGCTTTCGGCTGACTGGTGGGATAATAGTTGGGTTCATTAAAAGCTGAACAGAATCATCATTGTTGATAGAGTTTATATAAGCTGTCTTCCATATTGTCTTTTTAATCGTTTGATAAATGTGTAATTATGGCAACACTTAATATCTGTAAACACGGAATACTTTAAGATAATATTTTAAGCAAATAACTAAATAATTACTAAAACATAAATATGTAGAAACAATGTAATGAAGTATAAGTGCATAAAGTGTGCATAATATGAAATAAATAATTACTAGAAATCGAGTAATTGCAAGATAAAATTTGCAAAATTTTCAACTTTAAATGCAAATATCTCGAAAAATATAAGTTTGCGGCAGCAACAATTATATATTTTCTTAATCTGGAGCATCAGCCCTATTCAACCATATCACTTTTAACCCTGAAATCGTGGGATGGTATACTAAAGTTTCACCCTGAGGGGTTGAATGTTTTAATTAAAAGTTCGAGTTCGATGTAATTATTTAAGTATCCGTTGATATTCCACTGAAGGTTGGATAACATGGATAGAAAAATAAAGAAAAAATAATAATGTGAGGTTATGGGAATTTATTGTTCCATCAACGAGGCTGACGGAGATGAAAGGGATGAGGAAGTTGGATAGGTGTTATGAGCAAGAGGGGAGATGGCAAAAGATGCCAGGGGAGATAAAGTGTGTGAGGAGGGCGATGAGATGTGGGAAAGTGGAGAGAAAGATGGGGAGGGGGAAGAATCCAAGGATGGAGGGTATAGAAGAGGGGAGTTCTTTGAAGTTTCTGGAAGTTCTATGTGATGCAATGGATTGTTGGTGGAGGATGAATCGTTGTTAGTTTTTGTTGTTGTTGCGTTATTATTGAGGTTAGAGTTTTTTGATATTGAAGTATTATCTTTGTTATTAGGATTTTTTGGATTTGTATTTATATCACTGTTAGTTTGCATTTTTGCCACGTTGGCGAAGGAGGAGGGGGATGGGGTGGAAGGAAGTTGATTTTTATACATGGTAATGGCGTCACGCATGGTGCATTTGTGTATAGTTTTAATTTTTAATATTTCTTTCGATTGAATAAATTTAGGGCAAGCATTTGAGGACGAGGGGTGTTCACCTGCGCAGTTAGCGCAGTAAACTCTGGTGCAATCAGAAGGAGGAGAGTGGTTAGGAGGAAGGTTGCAAATGACACAGGAAGGAGTTTTTACGCAGTGTTTAGCGGTGTGTCCTAATAGCTGACAAGTTTTGCAGCGCATTGGATTAGGGTAGTACGGACGGACATCTAGGGTTCTCCAGGCTACTTCAATTCTGTTAGGAAGTGTATATTTATTGAATGTTAATAATACGGCACCAGTAGGTACACGAACGCCTTTAACTATTTTGTTAAACTTGTGGACTGCAGAGACACCTTGTTCCTTGAGACCTTCAATAATTTCATCGTCGCTAAGTTGGCAAATAAAGGGGGCATAAATTGTGCCCTTGACTGAGTTAAGGGTCCTGTGAAGAGCAACTTCAACAACACCTGCACCGGGTAGATTCTTAGTGAAAAGGAATTTTACAGCAATTTTTTGATTTTTTACAAGGAGGAGTAGGCTGCCATCGCGAAGTGACGAGACGTTGTTAATATCTTTACTGATAGATTGAATACCTTTATAAATCGCGAAGCAGGAGATGGAAGTAATAGGTTTACTGGCATCCCGCGACTTAATGACGAGGTATTTGGGGTCATCCTTCTTTGTTATGGGGAGTTCCGGAAATGGGTCCAACGTTGTTTGTTCAGGCTTCTTTCTTTTAGTCTTCTGGGCTGAGGATAATAGGACAAACCTATTATCACCCAGATTGTTAGCCCCAGGGGGCATTGTGAAAATATTACTTCTTATGTGTGCAAAAATGTATGAATGTAGCACAAGTTAATAATAAGAAATAAACACAACGAGAAATTAACAGTAAAAAAGTTATTTGTGTGTAAAGTAGCGTTATAACACAGACACCGCTAGAATGACCGCGAGAGAAAAAGAAAAATGCGACCGTACGGTTTGACAACTCGGTTGCGACTGGCAATATACATATATATTGAGGACCTCCTCTATGAATACATACCCATTTTAACCCCGAAATCGGGGGATGTTATTCTAAAATTTATGCAAATAACTTGTTAAAACGTTAAAATTTTTATAATTTTTGAACTTTAAAGTTGAATTACCCATAAACTAAGCATTTGCGGTATCTATACACCAATTTATATTTTAAAATCAGGAGGACTTCCTATTTCCAAGGGTAAATAAATAAAATAAATGGGTAGAAACGAATTAGTAAAGTGTTAGTGGGGATAAAAGTTAAAAATATAACTGTAAAATTTATCATAAATAGGCGAAATACGCATTTTAAATAGTTGAATTTTTGAACTTTAAATGCTAATAACTTAAAAACTAGAAGTCGTATTTTACTTACCTTTTTTTCGTTGATACATACATCGTCTCGTTTATTTATTTCCGATTTAATGGCCCATTCTCGAAATAGTGCTCGTGTTAAAATGTTCAAATTATATTTTCTGTCATATCTTTCTCGTGGCGTAAAAAATGTGCAATTGAGGTTACCACGATCATGGTATACGGCCCCACCACCACTGTTACGACGAGCTATAGTCACGTCATTTGAATTCAATTTCGACACATTTGTTTCCATAAAGGGATTCTGATGACGACCTATCACAACGCATGGATCATTTACCCATAATAATAATACGTGATGATAGCTGAAATCGAAATTTCTGTACAACCAGTCCTCAAGAGCTAAGTTAGTAAATACGTCATATGATTGTGAAATGAACACCGATTTTCTAATATTGCCATCAGATATTTTCGTAACATTTGAACTTTTTAAATTATTTTTAGTTGAATTAGTAACAAATGAAGACGGCGGTAATCCATAATTATTTGTTGTCCTATTATTTTGATTTTTGTAATTCGAATGAAAACATTGTCGCGGTAAATTAATATGAGCTTCTTCAAAAACAGAATATAGACATTTATGAATGCCTCTTTTGTAACCTTTGGTTATTATGGTATTCATCGTTACAGCACTATTTTTTAAAAACAGATATTACTATATTTTGCTCGATTATTACTTAACAATTATATTTCTTTCGATTTCTTAACGTTCGTCGCGACACATTCCTTAAATCAACAATATTTACACTTAAAAATGTTCCTTTAAATTATGTATGTTGAATACGTTTATTTTAATTTTTCTTATGTTCTTTGGCGACCTTGAAATACATCAAATTCTTATCACAGTAATTTCCTGCCGAGCTTGCTGCAGTTACAGATATTAAATATTCATGTAACGCGATTGTTTGATGCAACCACTTCCACGTTTGGTGAAGTGCGGATATCCTTAAACAAAGCCCCAAACAATCTTTGCTGTAATTCTCATTCATTCCTTTAAACCCCTTTATGAAAGGGCAACTGCATAAGTTACTACACTTTATCGTCCTTAAAAACAAAATATATTATATATGTGGGATTCTTATCGTAAACGATATTTCAAACCGATTTATCGAAAGAAACATAACTAGGGGCTTACAACCCCATGTCAATAGAAATTGAGACAGATTTATTTTTTTTATTTTTTTTTATTAAAGCTTACATAATAAACAAATTATTATATAAACTATAGTCCGCAGCACTCGCTTTCGGCTGACTGGTGGGATAATAGTTGGGTTCATTAAAAGCTGGATAGAATCATCATTGTTGATAGAGTTTATATAAGCTGTCTTCCATATTGTCTTTTTAAAAAGGCAGTCCAGGTTCAGGCAATATGTTTTTTATCGGAGATGTTGGTAACAAATAGTCTTTTTCTTACATATTGACAATGTTGCTTAAATGAACACTAAAGGCCTAATACTATGTTCAGACCGAAAATTTCAAAGATTAGATTACATTTAAGCATTTCATAACCCAACAGTGTTCTCACTGCCGTTAGAAAGATTAAAAAACAGCTGTTGTTGTCATTCAAGAATTCACATCGCTTAATTTTTATCAAAAGAAAAGATTGTCATATAGTATTTTGAAATAAAAGCCGTATTTTTTAATATTTTCCATATAATAGAAATAATGGATGCATTTTTTCATTTTTTTTGGTCGATTTTCAGGTGAAATTAGATTCATTGCTCTAAAAGAAATGTGTTTGTTTACATTTTTTTCCCTTTGTAGTGTCTAAATCAGCTGTGATAACGTAACAGATTTCCAGTGCTGACTAGTATTTTTCCAGTGCTGACAAGTAGATTGCGCAAAATCAGAGTCGCACGGACAGATTTAGCGTGGATCAGTTTCAAATCATTTCAATGAAGTGATTTGGAACTGTCATTTTTGTATGGCGTAATCTTGATAAATTTTTAAGATTAGTGGGATAATCCATTCAACAGCCGAAATCGTGTGATTAAGTGTCGGTCTGAACATAGTATAACTATAATATGCATATTCAGCCGTATGTTACTGTCAAAAAATTAACGAAAAGTCTGTCAAATGCATTAAGAACGGAGAGTAGACTTTTGAATGACTATAATGTACTTACATGCAGAAGAGAAAATGGTCAATAAACAATTCGTGCTTTGATTTTATATTTCGTCTGGATTTTGCAAAAATGACTAGAAAATTAAAATATTTAAAAACAATTAAAATGCTTACTTCTCTGTTAGACGGAATATGCATATTAACAAAAATTAGTGAAATTAAAAAGAAGAGTTCGGTCATGTTCAGTGAGGGAAATAGACAGGAAGAGGAGGTAGAATGGTTTTGTTGTACGATTCCTAGAAATGAAGAGGATTGACCACATAGATTTTTTATATACGCGCGATTTAAATAAAAGGCATCTTGTTTGTCGTAAAACATTTCTTTTCTTCAATATTTTCGATTAAATTTTGTAGAAAGTCTTCATCGTCCTACATCTTCAAATTCAAAATGATGTATCTGTTGACAAAAAGCGAAAACAGCTGATTCCATACGGAAGATGCGACCAGTTTCGCATTTTCCTTAAGCAAATGACGTTTGAAAAAACTTGACGAAACTTGATGTAAAGTACATTATAAATAGTTGCAACATACAATTTGTGTGTATTCGGGCAGTTGCTTACGCTGGCTTAAGCCAGCTTATGCACATTATAGTTAGGCCTTAAGAGTCTAATATTAAGCCTAGGAACTTAAAACTATCTGTACAGATTAAATTTATGTTATTAACGATAAGTGTGGGTGTATTACAATGATGTTTCTTACAAATATGTAATAACTTAGATTTAGAGGAAGAAATTGACGTGCCCGAAGAACCGGACCAAAGGAATAAGAGGGATAAGATTTTAGAAAAGGAAGACGTAACAACGGACAAATCGGAGGAATTAGAAAATAATACTAAATCATCAGCATAGATTTGGTGACTGATATTAGGGAAGTCAGATAAAATTGTACTGATTTTAAAGCGCAAATTCTAAGGCTATATCTTGCGTATATAGTAGATTGCCACGAGAAGAAATGAGGAGAGAAATTGGAAAAAAGGAGGTTAAACCAGACAGTCTCCTTATGTCAGCCCAGATCTTTCTTGGGTTAGAAGAGGAATTGATTTCGCTAGTGAACTTTTGAAATCACTTAAAGTGAAAGATTCATTAGGAGGGGAATAGGCACAAATAATGATGGGTTTATTAGGAGAAAGAATTTCTATGGATTTTCTGTTGATCAGAATGGCTATTCCCAGTTTGCTGGTGGTATTGCTGGGGAGGTAATAAAAATAACCTATATATGGCTAGGGGGTATGAGCTACAATATTGTTGGCAAGATGAGTTTCATTTAATAATATTGCTGAGGGGGGGTCGGCTTTAGTACACCATCCCACGATTTCAGGGTTAAAACGGGTTGGTTGGATAGAGCTGCTGCTCCAGATTAAGAAAATATATAATTGTTGCCACCACAAATTATAGTTTTTGAGATATTTGCATTTAAAGTTGAAAATTTTACAAATTTTATCTTGCAATTTCTCGATTTCTAGTAATTATTTATTTCATATTATGCACTCTTTATTTATTTATTTTTTTTGAAGCGCGGCCGAAGGCCGCCAACGCAAAAAGGAGTTTTACTCAAAAAAAAATCCGACACACCCCGGTGTTGGATCGGCCAGGGTTATTTTTTTTGAAGTGCGGCCGAAGGCCGCCAACGCAAGGACTTTTACTCAAAAAAAAACCTGACACACCCCGGTGTAGGATCGGCCAGGGTTATTTTTTTTTAAGTGCGGCCGAAGTCCGCCAATGCAGAAAATGGTGGTACTCGAATGGACTAATGTTTACCCTGTTTTACCATTGTTGTGTTGCAAATAATCATTATGATCCTTTTATTAAATTATTAGATTAAACATAAGCCTTAAAACTTTTTTTATTACAATGGAAAATTTATTTCAGATCGTATTTGTTTTCTGCGTTTGAGTTTTTATATCCGTTCTTATTCGTTTGATAAATGTGTAATTATGGCAACACTTAATATCTGTAAACACGGAATACTTTAAGATAATATTTTAAGCAAATAACTAAATAATTACTAAAACATAAATATGTAGAAACAATGTAATGAAGTATAAGTGCATAAAGTGTGCATAATATGAAATAAATAATTACTAGAAATCGAGTAATTGCAAGATAAAATTTGCAAAATTTTCAACTTTAAATGCAAATATCTCGAAAAATATAAGTTTGCGGCAGCAACAATTATATATTTTCTTAATCTGGAGCATCAGCCCTATTCAACCATATCACTTTTAACCCTGAAATCGTGGGATGGTATACTAAAGTTTCACCCTGAGGGGTTGAATGTTTTAATTAAAAGTTCGAGTTCGATGTAATTATTTAAGTATCCGTTGATATTCCACTGAAGGTTGGATAACATGGATAGAAAAATAAAGAAAAAATAATAATGTGAGGTTATGGGAATTTATTGTTCCATCAACGAGGCTGACGGAGATGAAAGGGAGGAGGAAGTTGGATAGGTGTTATGAGCAAGAGGGGAGATGGCAAAAGATGCCAGGGGAGATAAAGTGTGTGAGGAGGGCGATGAGATGTGGGAAAGTGGAGAAAAAGATGGGGAGGGGGAAGAATCCAAGGATGGAGGGTATAGAAGAGGGGAGTTCTTTGAAGTTTCTGGAAGTTCTATGTGATGCAATGGATTGTTGGTGGAGGATGAATCGTTGTTAGTTTTTGTTGTTGTTGCGTTATTATTGAGGTTAGAGTTTTTTGATATTGAAGTATTATCTTTGTTATTAGGATTTTTTGGATTTGTATTTATATCACTGTTAGTTTGCATTTTTGTCACGTTGGCGAAGGAGGAGGGGGATGGGGTGGAAGGAAGTTGATTTTTATACATGGTAATGGCGTCACGCATGGTGCATTTGTGTATAGTTTTAATTTTTAATATTTCTTTCGATTGAATAAATTTAGGGCAAGCATTTGAGGACGAGGGGTGTTCACCTGCGCAGTTAGCGCAGTAAACTCTGGTGCAATCAGAAGGAGGAGAGTGGTTAGGAGGAAGGTTGCAAATGACACAGGAAGGAGTTTTTACGCAGTGTTTAGCGGTGTGTCCTAATAGCTGACAAGTTTTGCAGCGCATTGGATTAGGGTAGTACGGACGGACATCTAGGGTTCTCCAGGCTACTTCAATTCTGTTAGGAAGTGTATATTTATTGAATGTTAATAATACGGCACCAGTAGGTACACGAACGCCTTTAACTATTTTGTTAAACTTGTGGACTGCAGAGACACCTTGTTCCTTGAGACCTTCAATAATTTCATCGTCGCTAAGTTGGCAAATAAAGGGGGCATAAATTGTGCCCTTGACTGAGTTAAGGGTCCTGTGAAGAGCAACTTCAACAACACCTGCACCGGGTAGATTCTTAGTGAAAAGGAATTTTACAGCAATTTTTTGATTTTTTACAAGGAGGAGTAGGCTGCCATCGCGAAGTGACGAGACGTTGTTAATATCTTTACTGATAGATTGAATACCTTTATAAATCGCGAAGCAGGAGATGGAAGTAATAGGTTTACTGGCATCCCGCGACTTAATGACGAGGTATTTGGGGTCATCCTTCTTTGTTATGGGGAGTTCCGGAAATGGGTCCAACGTTGTTTGTTCAGGCTTCTTTCTTTTAGTGTTCTGGGCTGAGGATAATAGGGCAAACCTATTATCACCCAGATTGTTATCCCCAGGGGGCATTGTGAAAATATTACTTCTTATGTGTGCAAAAATGTATGAATGTAGCACAAGTTAATAATAAGAAATAAACACACCGAGAAATTAACAGTATAAAAGTTTTTTGTGCACAACTGTAAAGTAGCGTTATAACACAGACACCACTAGAAGGCAGATGCTCAACAACAGCACTAGCGAGAGAAAAGAAAAATGCGACCGTACGGTTTGACAACACGGTAATGACCAGGGATAAGGGGATGCCCAACTTATTCCAGTGTGAGAGCGCCTCAAAATAAGCGTTTTTTATAACATTTTCCATTGTGGCCAGATCGAACAAAATAAGAATTTTTGGGCATTTAAATTAATATGCCCAATTGCACTTTCCACACCACCCAGGAGGTATGCAAAGCAGCGCGTTACCGAAGTTAGTTTTGGGTGCTCGGTTCCCCTATAGGCCTATATCACCCATTAATAAATTTATTTACATAAATCAACAAAACGATAACAATAACAAGTGTATAACGAAAAAAGACAAAACGATAAAATTATACATATAACGATTAAAACAAAACAATAACAATTCATATAAAAAATATGTAAAAATATCACAATAATATAGTTATTTACATATATACAAATGCCAACATTTACATCCACCACTAAAAAATAAAAAAAAATTGAAACCTATAGGTGTGAAACACACAAAATTTTATTTTTAAAATTAGGGACAGAAAAAATTTAGTTAAAACATATATTCTAATTCTAAAAAAAAAGGGCTAAAACTATTTTTGGGTCACAATTATCGCAACACAAAAAGGGCCTAACATCTTTCATTTTATTAAAAAGAATATCTCCTAATCCTATTTTATGACAATTACTGTCGAATTCTTCTAAAAATCTTGTTTCCAAAATTTTTACAAATGCAATAAAATCCTCAGGCGGCTTGACTAAGTTGCATTTGTCTATTTGGTTTTGATGCATGAAGATGAATTCGTCGAAGGAATTTCATCTCCTAAATATGGTAAAGGCAAGGAACATGTGTGTAGTTTGAAAATTTTTAAATAAAAATAGCCGCAAAAGTAGTTAAACGCATTTTCTTTCAAAAAATTAATTTCTAAACTACTATCTAATGCGATTGAACTAAGGAGAGAGTGTTCAGGCCGTGGTAAACCTTGAAAATCCTGCCAAGAAAGGTCATTCAATAGTGAATCATTACACACATTAAGTAGAACATTATTACTATGTTCCGAAATTACTGTAGCATCAGGTTCTAAAGGCAGCTCACAGTTTCCTTTTGTTACGACGTTTACGTAACGTAAGCCCCACGATTTCCTAAACAAACTAGAGAACATATAGGGCGTTACTCTAGTACCTCCTCTGCTTCGAATCTGCCCAAAAAAATGTTCTAAACTGTCCTGACATAGTCTCGTCTTCAAGACCGGAAAACCTGAGTGTGACAAAAATCGCCACAATCGTCTTAAACTGTTAATATTTAACACCCACCCCTTTATAAAACTAAAATTATTAGTTGTGTTGCTTTCTAAATCGTCTACGACGCGAATAGTATTTAAAACTTGTTCTGCCTCATTTAAAAACTCTAACTGTTTAGGGGAACCTACAAACACTTTTTTAGTGGGTACAACAGCCTCAACGAAACTGCTATTTAAAATATCAAATAATTTATTAAAAAACGAAACGAATTCCGCGGTATTAATAAAGCTCCTACTATTCGAGCTTAAGGCTCCCGAGCTATATACGGACAACATACCAGAAGCGACCGTATTACTCAATACTTGAGACGCGAATTTAATCTTCATTTTTTGGAAGGTATTTGGATAAATATGAGCATCGGTTAATTTATGCGCACACCGATAACTCGACTTAGAGTCGGTTTCATAAAAATGAACAATATCCGACCAATTTACCCGACTATTTTTAAAGAAAACCGTGTTTGTTAAATTTTGTAAACAGTTACGACTACTTTTTATCAAATGGGGGCTATCGTAAAAAAATACACTTCCTTGCCATTAACATTAAAAAAAGGCCGTGACGCTGAAACACCTAACAAATTAGCGAAATTCTGAAAATTGGTGCACTGGTCGCAAACAAAATGGCAAGGAATTAGTCCTATATTTTGCAGTTGGGTAATGGCTTCAAAAATGTATTTCTTGAGGACATCCCCTTTGCAGGAACCTTTTACGAAAAAGTAAGCCAATGGGTGGGACCAAGGCTCTCCACCTATACCTTGCACCATTATAGTCATTGCAGTAGTTGCTAATCTAGAAGTGCGATTTTCATCGCCATAATCCTCAATACCTATCACCCTATCGAATTTCCTATTATACTGCAAATGACATTTCAGTGACGTTTCATCACATGAAACCGACACGAACTTTTGTTCGAAAGTGAATCCCCTACTCCTAATCTCTAATGATTTTATGCTACTTTGGGTGCAACCTGGGAGACGGGGCCAGTCTGTAACAAAGTTTTCCAAAGTATTTTCGGATGGAAAATCTAATTGGTGCTTTAAATGCCGATAAGTAACTGGCGATAGAAAAAATACACCCAAAGCTATCGTTTTCAAAAAATTGTGATATCGCCGACCATGGGTACGGCGATTACTATTTATAAAACTACTCCTAACGCAAGCACCTAACTGAGGAGGAACTTTGCTACAAACTAAAGAAAGAGTGTCTGACTGTTCCCTCAAAGAGCTATTCCTTTTAGTCCTATTTTGTTTTGCTTTTCTTCACATGTCAGTACCAGTGTTGCCACATATTGTGTTTTAAAGAAACTATGAAACATTTTTCTATTTAACATTTATAAAGAAAATGGTACAAATGGTTTTTGTATCTTATGTTAATTGATAAATAAAGATAAAAAATAACATTCCTTTGTGTCGAACTACTTTCTGCACTGGCGGCCTTCGGCCGCGCTTCAAAAAAAATAACCCTCATCGATCGAACACCGGGGTATTCATAGTTCCTTTGTGTCGAACTATTTCTGCACTGGCGGCCTTTGGCCGCGCTTCAAAAAAATAACCTTCATCGATCGAACACCGGGGTATTCATAGTTCCTTTGTGTCGAACTACTTTCTGCACTGGCGGCCTTCGGCCGCGCTTCAAAAAAAATAACCCTCATCGATCGAACACCGGGGTATTCATAGTTCCTTTGTGTCGAACTATTTCTGCACTGGCGGCCTTCGGCCGCGCTTCAAAAAAATAACCTTCATCGATCGAACACCGGGGTATTCATAGTTCCTTTGTGTCGAACTACTTTCTGCACTGGCGGCCTTCGGCCGCGCTTCAAAAAAATAACCCTCATCGATCGAACACCGGGGTATTCATAGTTCCTTTGTGTCGAACTACTTTCTGCATTGGCGGCCTTCGGCCGCGCTTCAAAAAAAATAACCCTCTTCGATCGAACACCTATTTTAATCAAAAAGAGAGAAAAACTGAAAAACTTTCCATTCTATAATACGTTTTTTCTATTTAATATATAACATTCACATTTTTGATTATATCTTCAGGACACAAAGTATGGCAACACTGCTATTTGAATTAAATGTAAACACGCAAATCACTTGAAACTTTGAATGTGCAAAATAATTTTTAAAGTATATTTATTTTCTTAAAAAATATACAATTAGTGTAAATTTTTGATAAATACGAATGTGTACAGTGTAATTAAATATATATTAATTAAAAAATATGTGAAAAGTGCGTTAAACATAGTGAAATAACGAGCATTGTTTTTACAAATTTTTGAACTTTAAGGTGAAATATCTCGAAAACTATGGGTCTGAGGACCGTATATGTGTATACATTTTTTAATGCTGAGGAGCTTCTCTATCCATCCGTACCATCAAATCGCGGCGCCGCAAAAATCGTAATATTGCCTCTTCTTCTTCTTTACTGGCGTAGACACCGCTTACGCGATTATAGCCGAGTCACAGCGCGCCAGGCTAACATTGTTGTTGGAGGTGTTAATGCTGGTTCCTAATTAGACGAAATTATCTACAACTTCAAAGTTATGACTGTCAACAGTGACGTGAGAGCCAAGTCGCGAGTGCGACGACTGTTTGTTTGATGACAGGAGATATTTCGTCTTTCCCTTGTTCACTGCCAGACCCATTTGCGTTGCTTCCTTGTTCAGTCTGGAGAAAGCAGAACTAACAGCGCGGGTGTTGAGGCCGATGATATCAATGTCATCGGCATACGCCAGCAGCTGTACACTCTTATAAAAGATTGTACCTGCTCGATTAAGTTCTGCAGCTCGAATAATTTTCGCCAGCAGCAGATTGAAGAAGTCGCACGATAGGGAGTCGTTTTGTCTGAAACCTCGTTTGGTATCGAACGGCTCGGAGAGGTCCTTCCCGATCCTGACGGAGCTTTGGTGCTGCTCAACGTCAGTTTACACAGCCGTATTAGTTTTGCGGGGATACCAAATTCGGACATCGCGGCATAAAGGCAGCTCCTTTTCGTGCTGTCGAAAGCAGCTTTGAAATCGACGAATAGGTGGTGTGTGCCGGTTCTCCTTTCACGGGTTTTTTTTTTTTTTTGTTTTTTTTTTTTCTGTTCTAAATGTCTCAATTTTGTGATAATTAGATTTGCCGCTCTGCTGACAGCTTTCCATTTTACAGAGGACTCGCACATATGTGCAGTCAAATTTTCCACCGTGATACTACCTCCCAGGGTGGTTTTCAACATTTCCCTTATACTTGAAAACCGTGGGCAATAAAAGAACACGTGTTCAGAGTTTTCTATACACTCTGTACACGTCGGACAGTATTGACTAAAGTCATGACGATATTTGAATAGATAGCTTCTGAAGCAACCATGCCCACTGAGTATTTGGGTAAGGTGGAAATCCAGGTCTCCATGTTTCCTACCTATCCATGAGTGTATGTCCGAAATCAGTCGGTAGGTCCACCGTCCTTTGCGTGAAGTTTGCCACCGCTGCTGCCACATTGCTATGCTTTTTATTCTCTCTTCTCTTTTTGCTGTGGTAGGCGTCTCTGATAAGTCATATATTCGCGCGAATTCGTCTCCCTGGATGTCAATCGGTGCCATGCTGGCTAATACCTCAGCAGCGTCATTTGAAATGGTTCGGAAAGCACTTATCACTCGTATTGCTGAAAGCCTATGCACTGTGTTAATTGGTCTAGCATATGACTTTGTTTCTAGCGCCTGTATCCATATTGGAGCCGCATATAGGATCACTGAACTTATTGCCTTAGCTATTAAACATCGTCGGCTGGAACGCACACAGCCTTTATTTGCCATCATTCTAGACAACGCATTATATATTTTATTTGCCTTACTTGTCGCATTTTCCAGGTGCTCTTTGAACTTGAGCCTTGAGTCCAATGTTACCCCGAGATACTTCAACTGCGGCTGTGAAGTAATCTCACATTCTCCGATGGTCAGCGATATTTTCTCCTCAATTTTCCTTGAGCTTATGAGCAGGACTTCTGTTTTCTGCTCAGCCAGCTCTAGACTCATGGCAGTAAACCATCGGCGCAGACCATTTATGCTGTCATTGCATGTGATCCGGAGGTCATCCAGATGTTTAGCTACAGCTACCACTATGAGGTCATCCGCATAAGCGATTGTTTTTACATTTTTTGATTGCGGTATTCTTAATACCCCGTCGTACATCAGGTTCCATAGCAGCTTTTTGGATTGCTAACTCCAAGCGGTTTCTTACAATGCTTTCGTACACTTTTCCAGTTGTGTCGAGCATGCAAAGAGGTCGATAAGATGAAGGTTCTTCTGGTGGCTTTTTTGGCTTTGGAAGTAGAACCAGACGCTGTATCTTCCACGGATCGGGGAATACCTCTTCTAATATACACGCATTGTACATGTTAACAAATAAACTGGGCCTCAGGGTTATGGCTTCTTTAAGGGCTCTATTTGGTATACCATCTATTCCTGGCGCTTTGGAGTTTTTGATCTTTTTTGCAATAGCCAATAGTTCGTCTTCTGTGACTAGTAGGGGTGGCTCCGTAGCTTCGTTTCGTCTAATATAGGAAATGGGGGCATGTGTCGGGAATAACGCTTCGACAACATTTTTCATAAATAATGCATTCTTGGATAGCTGAGATTTATTTTTAAACTTCGACATACAAATTTTGTAAGCCGTTCCCCAGGGGTCTATGTTCGCTTCTTCACAGAGCTTTTCGAAACAGGATCTCTTACTACGGATAATGGCTGACTTTAGGAGCTTTTTCTGATATTTAAATGATTCTCTGAGGCTGATTTCGTTATCACCTCCCTGGTTACGCTGGTGGCGGCGTCTAGCTGAGTGACAGAGCTTCCTCAGCTTGGCGATTTCGTCGTTCCACCAGTATACCGGCTTCCTATTTATATTGTATCTCGTCCTGCGCATAGTTGCATCGCATGCTGCAACCAGCTCCTTACGCTCAGCGGATACTAAGTGGGCGGCATCTTCGCCTGATGCCTTTGCCGCACTCCAGACGCTCTCAAAAACGTCAGTATCAAATTCCTTTTGCCTCCAACTTCGCCTTCGAGAGGTATTTCTCGGACAGTGTTCCGTTTCTTGGGAGAACGAAACTTCTGCAATTATAGCCATATGGTCACTATTTGTGTACATATCTGACACCTTCCACTTAGTATGCCTGCTAAGTGCGTCGTTAGCAAACATTAAGTCTATTATTGAACCTTTACTTCCCTTTTGAAAGGTATTTTGTGTGCCACTGTTTAAAATTGTAAGGTTTGTTTGACTCAAAAATTCTAGAATGAGGCGACCACGATGATTAGTAATTCTGCTACCCCAAGCAGTAGACCATGCGTTAAAATCTCCCGCTATTATTATTGGGGATTTGCTTCTGATTTCTAGAGATAACTCCAGGAGAAAATCTTCAAACTCGCTAATTGTTGCGCTAGGACGAGCATAACAGCTTACAAAATAAATTCCTTCTATATTCGCCCATGTAAAGCCATTATGGGATTCGTTGGAACATGATGTGAAGGCTTGACCTTTGCAGGCCCATATTGCCGCCTTGCCATTTATATCTTTACTCCAAGTGCTTTCCGAACGTTGAGAGTATTGTTCGCTTAATAGGGCGACATCTATGTTTTCATCCAGCACCGTCTGTTTTAGAAGGTCTTGTGCTGCAGCGCAATGGTTCAGATTTAGTTGCAATATCTTAATTTTTTCGTTGTCTTCAACATATCTGCGTATTTAGGACAGACCGTACTTAAAACGGAGTGCTCTCCTTTGCATAGCATACAACATGGGGAATTTGTGCATGTCTTTGCCACGTGACCTGGGGTTCCGCAACGTGTACAAAGGGAAGACCTATCAATGGGGCTGCAACATTTGTGCGCTATATGTCCTAGTTGGAAGCACCTAAAACAACGAGTAATAGGTGAAAATTCTCGGAGGCGGCATATAGACCACCCGATCTTTACTTTGCCACACTTGAGTAAAGTTTTGGCATCCTCAGCTCGTAGGCAAATAAGAGCTATTTGTGTGCCACTTCGAGTTTTCCGCAAATTTTTTATATTTTGCTTCCCCAGGTTTTGGATCCCACACTCCTTTTGTAATGCCTCACAAAAGACCCTTTCACGGGTCTTTTCTAAGATTTGGCGCATGGTGAATATCTGGTCGGTTGTTGATTTGCCAGGTCTAAAGCCACACTGATAAGGTCCAATCAGTTTGTTGACGGTGGGCTTTAATCTTTCACACAATACGCTCGACAGAACCTTATATGCGATGTTGAGGAGGCTAGCTGGCGCAGATTGTGGGGTCTCTTTTTTTATGGATTGGGCATAGCACACTTAAATTCCAATCGTTGGGCATACTTTCGTCCGACCATATTTTGCAAAGAAGCAGATGCATGCTCCTTTTTACTTTTTCGCCGCCGTGTTTGTGTAGCTCGGCCGGCAATCCATCGGCCCCGTCCGCTTTGATGTTCTTCAGATGGGCAATTGCTATTCTAACTTTTTCATGGTATGGCAATGGAACATCTCTCTTTTTCTGTCTGCAAATGCGTCTCGATTCCTTTTTCAACTCATCCCATCCCGGCACTCCTCGTCGTACCAGATGTTTTTTGCATTTTCCGAAAACTAATGGTGCACAACATGATCGATCTGGTTGGCGGTTTTTTGATATGGAGATAGCTAGGTAGCTGGATGAATTTTTCTATGCTGGAATCTGTTACTATAGATAACCACATTTCGGGCCCCGGCGAAGACGATCAGCCTCAACCTATTTGGCGATGTTTCCTCGTGGATCCTGAATTTACTGACAGTTGTGCCAAAGATACCTTCCTTGCCCACCCTGGCGTTAAAGTCGTCAAGAACGATTTTGTCATCGTGGCGGAGGCAGCTCTCATAGGTGCGCTCCAAGCTCATATAAGGCATCTTTGGTCACATCGTCCTTCTCTTCCGGCGGCACAAATCACCGATATGTTGAAGAACTTCTCTTTGATGCGGATTGTAGCTAGACGTTCATCCACCGGCACCTTCCCAATTAAGGGACTGGGCATTCCAGGTGCATGCCCTTAAATCGTTATCCTTTGTGCGTTTGCCATGGTTGTCATCAAATGGGGGGTCATCTGAGGTTGTTTACGCTTTTTCATTGGTAGTGTTTTTTACGTGACGGGTCACAAACTCAGCGCACAACCCTGTTGAGGGGATGTTTCCCCTTCAAACGGTTGTTTTCTGGCTACCCAGAGGGTACTTGGCCTAGGACCGGAAGTCGTGAGCTGCTTGAGTCATATGTAAAAGAATCGTTTCTGGCCATTCCCAAGTGAATGGCAATCAGAGAACTTTCCTCACTTGCGTGAACTTCTATACATGACTCCATCCATAAAAGTTAAATAGTGCATATTCAATTCAAATAGTTATTATAGATAGTGAATTTTTGTGAAATATGTAATTTGTGCGTTATATCTACATATCGTCACCTGAAATGCAAAATAACGTATCATCAAAAAAATCGAAATTGAGTGTCTTATTGATTACGCTTCACTACTTCAAATTATATACATAATATTACATATGTTCAACATTTTCTGGTTCTGCGGTCATATATAAACCAGTCTTAACCAATATTAATATTTTGCTTCACTCATGTTCGATTTTATTTCGTGTTTCATTCATGCCACTGTAAATTTCTGAAAATGTTGTTACGTTATTTTGCATTTCAGGTGACGATATATACATATATACGAGTATATGTAAATGTAAAAAAGTTAAAATATAAATTGAAACGAATTGTGCGGTTACAATTATAATTGTGTAGAATTTAGAATACCGTCCCAGGATTTCGGGAATAAAATGGGTATGGTCGGATAGAGGAGGTTCTTCAGACCTATAATGCAATCCTTTAGTTGATGTTAAATAAATATAATTGAACAATAAGTCAATTAAAAAAAATTCACACGAATTAGTGAAGTGTTAGTGGACATAAAAGTGCGAAATATATGTGTAAAATTAATTTTAAATCGAAAAATACATACGTTCTTCAAATAGTGGTAATTTTCAGATTTAAAGCAAATATCTCGAATATTCCCGCGAGTATAACTATATATATTCTTGAACTGGAGAACCTCCTCTATAACTAAAAATGTTCATTTGTTCGTTTAAGATATCTGTTCGTATGCAGAATATCTAATAGCCCTGACAGACGAGCAAAATTAATGCGCCTTAAGCAACGCTAATGCGAATTGAAATTTTATGGTGACAGACGGCAGGCTTGTGCATTTAGACAGCTGATAGTGAAATTTGTTTCTTTGTTAAAAAAAAGTGAAATAAAAATGAATTAGATAAATTATTAAAAGAAATTTTGGTAATTTTGGAAAATCAATATAAATTTAACGAAAAAATTCGTTTATTATTGTCTACGTTAAAAGATAATAGAGTGAAATTAATAGCAACAATTGATTGTAATGCGGAAAAAGTGTGCAAAAAAGTTAAGAATATTGGAAAAATGGATAGCAAAAGTGCGACATCTGTCAATGAATAGCAAAAATCGGCCATTTTTAAGCAGTGTTGTCTACTCAAATTTAGTAAATTCAACCAAATGCACGGAATTCTTGTGCATTACAAACTTGCATTAACATGGGTCAAATGCGAAATTAAATGTAAATTAAGCCCGCTAATGCATATTAACGCTGTCGTCTGTCAGGGCTATAATACTGTTTAAAATACAAACAACATTAGTTCGAGTATACAAATACGCATTTCTCCTCCGAAGCAAGATTTTAAAAATTAAATTTAAATAATAGTGGTCTCGTACGTTCTACTTTTTCAAGCTTGCTTCAAGCTAATGAGGAGTATCTTTTCCTTAGTGCTGAAATACACAACTCTTGGATGTTGATCTCAAGAAGATATTTCGCAAGTAGAAAAACGTTAAATTGTGAGTCCTAAACAGAAATACTATTATTCGGTAAATCAGTAAATGTTTCCCTTATAATGTTTTCTCATTATAGAAAAATTAATTAAGAAGTAGATATTCTCTTTTAAAAAGACATTTCTCAAATATATTTTCCTCCTGTAATATATTATTTGTAAGTATTTACAAATCAAAAATCTTTTTCAAACTAATATTTGTTGCAATAAACTACTTAACTTTAAAATATTATTAATATAAAGTACTAACATTTCATTTTATAAATTAGTTCACATTTTTAATCGGTATTTTTTAATTAAATGACTACTTAATACTTTTTTTTTCAGTTTGCGACGTGGATATTTGATTTCTATCCGATGAGCCCCCGTAGAGGTTGTATTGAACATAAATATTTTTCATTTTTTAATAATATTTTTTTACAGATAAAGTGTTTAAAAAAATAACTTAAAACCTCGTTTGCGCTCCTCGAGTATAACCATTACAAATTGTGGTACCGTCACCATTTTTGGCGGCCATGCAGGTATAATGTATTATTATATAAATGTATTAGTATTTGCTTTATAAAAATACATTTATGTTTTTCAGATATAATTCGGAAGCTAGATGCCATTGAGACCCGACTCACTGCCATTGAAAAGTCCCTAACAGACAAGGTAAGTAACGCAGTATTACATTACCACATTAAAACAGAAGCTAATTTTTATATTTTAATATTCTAGATGCCAGAAAATACCGAGGTGCAGGCACAAAGTAAATTATTGCGCGAATGCCGCGTCATAGCGGCAAAGACGCATCATTCAATTAGCCGCATCACCGGTGACTTGGAGAACGAGCATTACTCGCTTCGAAACTGCCCCTGTCATCGGAAGAGCACGTGCGCTTCGTGGAAGACAAACTTTCACAAAGGGAAAGCACGGATGCTATGGTAAATATTTCGTTTTTAAATATTATGCGATTGTAATATAATTTACTGTATTTTTTTCTTTTACAGATGCGGTTAATGTTGAAGTCAAAGGGCGCAAAAGGCAGTGTGGCGTACTGCGTGGTATGTTTTCTGACGATCTAATGTACCACTACAATTTAGAGGGGCGCAAGGAGAAGGGATCCCTACTAAAGCTAAAGGTCGTAGGGTTAGTTTTTGGTAGGTTTTTTTACTGATATATATTTGAATGCCTTAACTTATACTGTTTCATTTTAGATATATTTTCTGACAAGGATAAAAACATTATCTGTGGGGAGCTCCGGAGATTTGTGGTTTTAAGTCACAATCGTTTTAAGCAAAAAAAGCATAAACTTAAAGCAAAAGTAATATAAGTTTTCTAATTATCACTTATATATATTAGTGTTAAGTCGTAAATATTAGTTCTAAGTTGTACATATTAGTTTTAAGTTGTGAATATTAGTTTTAAATTGTACAAATTAGTTTTAAGTTGCACATATTAGTTTTAAGTTGTATATATTAGTTCTCAATTGTACATACTAGTTTTAAGTTGAAGTTACTAATTTTACTTTTATAAATATGAATTTAGAATTATAATGTTTATACTGAAACAAACTTAATTTGTATTATTTTTCTGCTGAATGTAATAATAATAGTCAAATGATTTGTTTAAGTAAATATTTTATTATTTTGATTTTATTATTAAATAAAGCGAAATAATAAACAAACTAAGTTTTATTTAAAAGAATTGAATTTGCTAGAAGTAACAAATAGGTAACAGATAGCGCTTTTACTGCTTGTTCTTGCTAACATGTTTATATGTTATAGATAACAAACTGATAACGAAAATAATAACACTAACAGATATTCGGGTAACAAATACTTTTTGTTATCCATAACACATAGGTATGCTATGCGCTAACAAAAGAATTTTTTACCCGTAACATACTGTGAAGAGATTTGCTAACTTAGGCTACGTTTATGACCGAGCGTATTCGTGTCGCGCGATGCAATGAAAATCGCTCTATCGCTACCACCGGTTTCGCCATCGTAATCGCTAGCGATTGAGCGTTTACAGTACAGCGAAATCAGAAGCGATTGAAAATTTATAACTCCGTTCGTAGTTTCTTTTACTTTGCATTAAAAAAAGACATGTGTGCACGTGTTCGTAAAATTTTGCTTACAGAAAGTAGTCTTTTAGTGCGTCAGCAGATTTTAAGATTTTGTAAACAGAAAAGATTCTAAAAGCATTCAATTTGCAAAGAACGCAAAAGCCATGGAGAGTTCCATCATTTGCACACCCGCCTTCTACAATATCCTGAGAAATTTATGGAGTATTACTGAATGAGAATAGACACGTTTAATTATATCTTGAATAATATATCCAAACATATAGAAAAAAATACTAGAAATCAGAAAACACCAATTGATGCTGCAGAAACGCTCGCACTGACCATAAGGTAAGTAATATACAATATTATGTATCCAATACATAAATTTTCATTCAATTTCAATACTTATACTTATTCACTTACATATGTAAGTATGTATTTAATATAATATTACACACATTAATATTAAGTAGCTTAATTAAAATTTTGCGCATTTGGAAAAATGAAGCTGTTTGAGTCCTGCGTTTCAATATTTGGGCTGCTACTCACATAACTAATAAAAGAAACTGGTGTAGCCGATTCCTGATTATCTCTGCCGTACATGATGTCGTACAGAACCTCCCGCATTTTTATGCGAAAGTTTTTTTTCTTCACCCATATTTTTCATGTATTTTTTGAAACTCATAAGAAAATGGTAATCATCATCCTCCTTATCGTTGCTTTTTTCTAGGAGCTTAAGCTTCTTTTCCTCCAACTCCAAAAACGCTGAGCTTTCTGTAAGTTTTTTCTTTAATTTTTTAGGTGTAGGCTGCATCAATTTTATGGATTCAGGAGTTTCCGATTTATCTTCATCATCAAGTTCCACCAATTCATCACAACTTGTTTCATTGATCAAGTTACCTGGCATGGAGCGCGATTCCATAATATCTTGTAAAAAACACATATCCTTAAAATGTGTCCATTTTGAATGCGGCATTGCAGCGCTGCCTGAAGCCACCACATTTTCCTTACGAAGTTCTCTACGATAGGAGTCTTTCAAGTTTCTCCATTCTTTTGCACCAGAGCCAGCTGAAACACATGTAAAAAGAATAATTTCGTTTAAATTTATTTTCAGGTTTTTAGCAACGGGAAATTCATCCCGATCTTTGGCTTTTCCTTATCGCATAGGAATTGCTATAGTGGCCAAAATTAGTAGAGAAGTATGTGCCGCCCTTTGGACGTCTCTGGTTTCCAAACATTTGAATCGCAAAACAAATAAAGAATTGATAAAAATAGCAGACGAATTTTACTCCAAATGGGGATTTCCGAATTGCATTGGAAGTATTGACGGCAAACATATTCGTTGCAAAAGGCCACCGCATTCTGACAGCATGTTTTTCAACTACAAACACTTTTTTTCCATCTTTTTACAAGGCGTTGCCTGTGCTGACTACAAGTTTACTGCCATTTAATTTGGAGCATATGGCAAACAGAGTTATGGTGGCATTTGTGAAGCTTGAACATTACATAAGCTTATAGAAACTGGAGAATATGAAATTACAGAAGAGCGGAATCTACCAGGCACAGAAATTGCAGCACCATTCGTAATGCTTGGGGATGAAGCATATCCACTCAGAAAATATTTATTGCGCCCATATTCTAAAACAAATGTGAACAATGACTCTGAACTATTCAACACAATGCTATCTAAATCCAGAAAATCCATTGAATGTGCTTTTGGTATTATTACAAACAAATGGCGTTTACTAGCCAAATCAATCGAGACTGATATTTATGGTGCAGAACTATTTGTTAAAACTATTTGTTTGCTACACAATATTATAATTGATAAAGAGGGAGTTTGTATGCAAACCTTAATGCAAGTTCAGCAAACTATTCCCATAAATATGAATAAGCAGAGGCTGTATAACAGAAGCTCTGAAGATGCTACGACTATACGAAACAATTTTAAGGAATATTTTGTTCAAAAAAATGTTATATTCACTTAAGTATAGGTTGTTTATTACATAAAAATAAAATAATACTATTACTTACCTTCCAAACCGCATTCTTTTTCTACTTCTTCCCAAGCTTTTCTGATTTTGTTTCTATTATGATAATCTGGATGAGGCAGATTCCACAAACATTCTTTATTTCGCACTTTTTCAATAAATTTGTTCATCGTGTTTAACGCGATTCGCTCAACTGAATCAAAAATTTTGATCGCTGATTTTCTTCGCTAGCAGTCGCTCCATTTTCGCTGAAACCGCTTTTCGCTGAATCGCTGCACGATAAACACCTCCGTATGGATTTATGTATTTGATCGCTAGTAGCGATTTTCATCGCATCGCGCGACGCGAATACGCTCGGTCATAAACGTAGCCTAATATATGTATTCTGTTAGAATAAGGTAGCATGCGATATTTGCCATTGGTTAGAGCGAGATAACTATTGAACATCAAATAGCTATGTGTTATTTCTTTTCCCACTCTCTGAACAAAAGTAACAAATATTTTAACAAAAGTGAACAATAACAAGTCGCTTACACGTTTGCTAACAGCTACCCGTCTTGCAGGGAAGCGTTGCTCGTTTTACATGACAGTGTATACCAAATATAAAGAGATGCCCAATTCCTCTATCACTGGAAATGTGGGAACCGTTCACCCTAACACTAAATAAATAAATTTATTTATCTTAAATTATAAATTGTTGTTACAAATGATATATCAGAGATATTTTTAGCTAAATATGTAAAATAACGACATACCATGTTCAGACCGACACTTAATCACACGATTTCGGCTGATGAGTGGTTTATCCTACTAATGCTATAAATTTATCAAGATTTCGCCATAAAAAAATGACAGTTCAAAATCACTTCATCGAAATGATTTGAAACTGATCCACGCTAAATCTCTCTGTGCGACTCTGATTTTGCGCCATCTTCTTGTCGGCATTGAAAATCGATTACATTATCGCAGCCGATTTAGACACTACAAGGGGAAAAAGATGTAAACAAACTATTTTTTCTTTAAAGCAATGAATCTAATTTCACATGAAAATCGACTTCCCAAATGAAAAAATTCGTCCATTATTTCCTTTATATGGAAAGATTTAAAGGAATACGGCTTTTATTAAAAAATACTATATGACAATGTTTTCTTTTAATAAATATTAAGCGATGTGAATTCTTGGATGGCAAAAAACAGCTGTTTTTCATCTTACCAACGGCAGTGAGAACGGGCTGATTAGGAATTGTAATTAAATGTAATCTAATCCCTTTGAATTTTCGATCTGAACATGGTGTCAAGTTTGTTAGAACTTTGAATAATTTTACATTATACATATTAGTGGCATCCTCTCCCCTCTCCTCTCCTCTGTACTGCCGTTGGCAAAGAGAGCGACAACTGAGAGCCTTGTTGTTGTTGTTCCAACGATTATCAAACCCCGTGTTAGATAGGTAGGGTTGGCAGGGCATGCAAAGAGGTGGCCAGTGCCATGCGAAGACTCATTGCATGCAGGACATATATTGAATATTTCGGCGTCTATTCTGGATAAGTAGGAGTTTAACCTGCTAAAATATCCAGAACGAAGCTACGCTAGGGTCACTCGCGTTTCTCGCGGCAACTGGAGCTCTTCGTCTGCGATGGGTAGTGATTTGACTCCAAGAACGCCATTCACTGGAAGGGAGTCGGTGAAGGTGTTGATAGCTCCATTGTGAATGGCGGTCAGTACCTGTCGGAAGTTAGTTGCGTCCGAAGTCCGGTCGGTGTTCTGTACAATGTCGTTGACGTAGTTAAGGAAAGACCTTTTCATGGATAAGATGATACGAAACTCCCGCATTGGCTCTCATTTTTGTCTCAAACGCGTTCCCTGATTATTTGACAGCGAAGGAGATCAGTGAATTTTGATCAGCTGATTTCAGAAAAGGCGGGATGCCAGAAGTAAACCGCTGTAATTACCTGACAAAATTAGTGTGAAATGAAATTTCATTGAACAGTGCGAACATATTTTGGCAACTATATGTTTATGTAAATTAATTAATAATTTTGCATTTTAACATTTATATATCTGTTCGTTTTACCATAACATCTTAAGTCTTAAAATTGAGTTTGAGATATTGGCAATTTCCTCTAAAATCTATTGTGTTGAAATTTAATGAGTTATTTTTAATCAAGGAAAAAGTAAAACTATTTCTTAAGACATTATATGCCGATTTTGAAAAAAAATTTAGTAAGAAGTATGTTTCATTCCTTGTTTTGTACATAAGATATTTTAAAAAACGAAAAGTTAAGAAAAATCAAATCTTAATTTGACTTAAGATATTTTGTCAAAATGAATACTTCAGTTGGATAATACTTAAGTTGACATAAGAGCTTTTGCTAAATCTGAAACAAATAACTCATTGGATATAAGATTTTTGTATTTGTTTATTTTTAAAACAAAAAATTTATTCATAACAAAAATATGTTATGAATATGTTATGAATATTGTTTCTTAAATCATATTAATAAGTTCAACTCATAGTACAAAAAATCTGGTTTCAAAGCAAATTAGAGCATTAATTATTCATTAGTTTCATCAGCTTCTGAAGTTTATATGAAATGGCTTATACACTTCATCCACAAGAGATAACATACATATCTAAAATATCTTGTTTCTTTTTTGTGCTAATTTTTATTGGTGCGTCGCAGCATATTTTTAAATCTGTCATTCTCACGCAGTTTATTCCTCGTTTAGATATGTTTATCAATTTAAAAGATTCTTCTTCATTTAAGGAATTTTTAAAATAAACATTTCCAGTTTCTTTGGTATATCTTAGCCATTTAATGTCGATCCAGCTATACTTTTCACCACTGTCATCTACTTTTCTCCATGTAAATAAATTCTATGAAGCATGTGCAAAGTCATATACATATGTTCGACTGTGCCATTTCATTAACAACAAATTTTTTTGTTACGCCAATTGTTCTGATAAACTGGTACCAATCACGGGGATGGTGAATTTTGGTTGAAATTAGTTTTTTCTATCAAAGCATGGTCGCTATCACATTCCATATGAGTATGACCAGGGACCAAGAATTTATGATCTATAATGTCTACATTATTTTTAAATTGCATAAAAATTGCAAACATAGTTGCTATGAATGAATTTTTATTTTGTCCTGGACATGAATCACTGTATAAAACAACGTGCTTTGCATTGGTATTTAATGTTAATAAATGATCAAACACCCACGATGCTATTTCATTACCCCCTCTTTTTGCTATTGATTCATGCCACATGTAGCACGAGGCCTGATTACTTGCACAATCATGCATAGTAGGGTGGGTCGATTCCGGAATTTTTTCGATTCGGTATTTCTAATAGTGCGGAAAAGTTGCCTTAGTACTTCCTGATTCCAATGCAACTTTTTGTTTTGAGATCGGATTGCATCTTCAACCCGAACCTCGGCATTGAAATTTCGGAAATTCGCCTAAAATCGTGAAATAGTCTACCTAGCACCTGAAATACGCATCTCATGGCAAAATGTATAAAACAAAAGTTATTTGTCACGTCATTTGCTACCGAAATGGTATATGTGATTATGGCCGTAGGACGAACCGTTCCCGAGATACGAGCGAAAAGGCGGCGCGCCACAGCGCAAGGTGAAAATCGGCTTGCGGCCACACTTCTTGACGTTGATTTCGCCGAGTGCTATCACTCACATTCATTCACCTACGCCAAAGGACACGTTCGAATAGGTCTCCACACAAATATTTTTTCATCGAGTTCCTTCACTCTTGTCGGTGATTTCGCCGAGTTCTATCACTTACATTCATTTCCCTGCGCCATACGACACGTTCGGACTGGTCTCCACATAAATATTTTTTCATTCAACAAAACACAGAACTCAAAATGTCTGTATCTAAATTTAAATTTAGACAGAAATGTCCTGTGTTTGGCATATATCCGTACAATCTCTCTGAGTCCCAGTTACCTACTTACCAGGATGTTCTTTTGTGTTATCAGTTTGAAAGATTTGGTATAGGGCGACTCCGAGGCGACAACTATGAACCTAGGAGTAAAGAGGTTACAGAAATAGTTGCAAAAAAGGTTGAAAATACTTTCAAAAAGTCATCTATTCCGATAGTTTCACACACCAGAGTTGTACAAATGCTCACCACATACCATAAGAAATTTCTGACTCTTAAAAAAATGTTTTTAAGGAACCCAATAGGTTTGAGCTCTAAAAGAGACGACTTTGTCTCTTCTGCCGGAAAATTTTTTATTTATTTATTTATTTATAATAATTCATATAACAAAAGGAGTTTTATTATATAAATACATAAACGCAGCACTGGCTACGAGGCCTTCAGCCGCCTTGTAATTATAACTAGGTAAAAAATTCTATTTGCTAAGGGTTAGTAAAGGTGTAAGTTGCTTAAATATGTTTTAACAAATCGTTGGTTTTTAAGAATCTATAAACAATCATAACATTTTTTTCGGAAGGTTCACTTAGTAGTTTTATGAGATCAATGTTGCCAGAGTTGTGGGCTGTTGAGTGAAGCATCGGACAGAGTGTGAGTAAGTGTTTGATAGAAGCGGTGTCCTCGCAAAGGGGGCAAATGGATGGGCTTTTACCCGATAGTAAGTGGGCGTGTGTTATGATAGTGTGTCCAATCCTTAATCGAGTATATGTCTTCATTGCGCTAGTTGGAACTGTTGACGAGTAGATTATTCGATTTCTGGCTGGGTTTATGTCCGCGTAGTGATGTTTAAATGTTTTCCATTCGCTTGCGTTTTTTTGATGCCTTTTGTGCTTAATAAGGTTAGAAATGTCTTGCTTGGATGAGGCATAGTATGTTAAGGCAGGAGTCCTGGCTACATTTTTCGCAGCGAGGTCTGCAAAGTGGTTGCCTGAAATACCAGCATGGCCAGGGATCCACATTACTTGGATTTTCTGAGGGGCACCAATGACCGCGTCCCTGATAACTTCTATTATGGGATTGCGATTGGAAGGAGACGTTATTGCAGACATACACGATTTGCTGTCTGTACAGATGAGGAACTTTCCTTTAGTCTTTTTTGCGTGATTAACTGCGTGAAGGATAGCAGATCCTTCAGCGGTAAATACAGAGCTCGTTGAGGGGAGAAGCCAATTGCAAATAATTTCTCCTGTGGCAGTGACAACTGCTAACGAAGTGGAATCGATGGACTTGGAGCCATCCGTAAACAATAGCTTCCAGCCATTATTTGTATAATTAGATTCCAGTTCAGTAAAGGTTTGTTGAAAGACTACGTTTGGTGTGTTTTGCTTGGACAAAAATAAAAGCTTATTCTGTATGATTTTATCATTGATCAGCCAGGGAGGATGTCGTGTGGTGAATTTGCATGTTGCGTTACATAAAATATTATTTTCTTCAGCGAAACTTAAGCATCTCGAAATAGCCGATTGTATTCTTGGAATTTTTTTTTTTTTCGTGGCATGGGTGATAGTTGTATTTAGTAATGGGTTGGTGTTCTCAGCCGTTTTCGCAAGAATTTGGAGCGAAGAATCTATAATTCTATCTTGAATAGTTGGTAAACCAGCTTCAGCCATTATCGTTTTTATTGGCGAGGTTGGAAACGCCCGGAGACTTCGCCGTATTGCGCAGTGGTATGGTGCATTTAAAAGGTTGATACAGCTTTTGGAGCAATTGCCATAGATGGGGAGCCCATAATCTATTTTTGAAGTTAGCAAAGCTCTGACAACATTGACTAGTGTGTTCGGATGAATAAATGAATGCTTAGACGAGAGATATTTAACAATATTTAATCGTGTCATTAACGAGTTTCTGACATATTTACAGTGAGCATTAAAATTATACTTAGAGTCAAAAATTAATCCTAGTAATTTTAGCTGTGTTTTACATTCGATGTTAGTTTGGTTGTGGGTAAGTGAAATACCGTTGCAATTTTGCTTCCTACATACATGAAGGATATGTGTTTTGTCTAAAGAAAGTGAAGCACCAGACTCCAGTGACCAAGTCTCAATTCTGGCGAGTATATTAGTAAATAAGGATTGAGCTAAATTAACGTCAGAGGCTTTTGTGTAGATTAGGACATCGTCAGCATAGATCTGGTGCTCAACTCCTTTGTAATTTTTTATCATCCTACTAATATCATCGAAAGCAATAATAAAAAGGAAGGCTGAAAGAGGTGAGCCTTGCGGCGTGCCATTAGAAAGCGGGAGTGTTGAAGAAAGAAAACCATTTACGTTGACTTTGAGTTTTCTGTTTGTGAGAAAGTTGGTAATAAAACGTATCATATTCTGGCCTATTTTCCATTTTCTAAGTTGTCGAATAATAATATGGGCTCCAATTTTGTCGAAAGCTCTGTGGAAGTCCAGAGATAGTACGGACACGTGGTTTTTGCTGGACAAAGCGTTAGTAATGAAGTAGTCAAGTTGGATTAAAGCGTCTAACGTGCCTTGACCTTTTTTGTAGGCGACTTGATTCGGTGATATGAACTTGTTTCGCTGAGCATACCACAGCAAGCGGTTTGCCACGATCTTTTCCAAAATTTTGCCCATACATGGAAGGAGGGAAATCGGCCTATAGTTAGCAAGTTCATCGGAGGATTTGTGTGGTTTAAGTATTGGTATAACACAGGACGTTTTCCAAAATTGGGGGTAGACACCAGTATTGAAAATTTTGTTATAAAGCTTTACCAATCGGAGCTTTTCGGCATATGTCTGATAATTGGATAAGAAATTTTATCTTGCCCCGGCGACTTACCCTTAACGGTAGATGCAACGAACTCGAATTCAGACAGTGAAATGGTGGTTTCTATTTGTCTAGCAGAAAAAGAAAGAGGGGAGACAGAGTAGGAAGTGTCGGACAGTGTGGAGGTTTTAGAGGTTTGAAACTGTGTGCTGAATGAAATATCTGAGCTTGCTTCAGAATAGTGGTTTGCAAATAACTCGGAAATTTCGAATGGATTGGTTACCAAACCTGTTGGCCCCTTTACGCATTGAATGGTTAGATTTCTAGGCACTCCAGAAAGTTTTTTTAAAGCGTTCCATATTAACTTAGGACTAGACGAAGGATTTATTTTGCTTGTGAAATCCTGAAAACATTTACGCTTGGCCTGTTTCGCGGAACGACGGAAAAGAGCATTGGCTTTCCTGAAAGATATTAAGTTGACTAGTGTTCGAGCCCGTTTGTACTCATACCAAGCTGTCTGTTTTTTGCCCGCAATTCAGCGATTTCTTTATTCCACCAAGGAACACTCCTTGAACTTGCTGTTGGCTTTGTATGAGGAATGATGCTAACATTCGCTGCTGAACGAATAATTTTTGTTAAACTCGCACTTTCTTGGTTAGGGTTGTCAGATATTGGGATATTATTGCTATTTATCTCGCAATGTGTCTGGAACTTCTCCCAATCAGCGTAATCAGTTTTGAATACCTTATTTATTTTGTGGTTTTTAGTTGTTGAACCTAGGTGCAATTTTAGTACAATGGGGAAGTGATCGCTTCCATGCAGGTGATCGAGTATACTCCATTCGCACTCTGTGACAAGTGTGTCGGTGCACATTGTAAGATCTACATGGGAAAAAGTGGAGTGAGTGGAAAAGTGCGTCGCGGATCCGTTATTCAAACATATTAAGTTAGAGGAAAGTAAAGCATCTTCAATGCTTTTGCCCCTCTTGTTGGCTATTGGAGATCCCCATAGTGGACTCCATGCATTAAAATCACCAGCGAAAATTAAAGGAGTAGAAGCTTGGTTGATTAATTGCAGGATGTCTGTACTGGTAAATTGTTCGTCTGGTGCAATATAGGTGCAGATAATGGTGATTTTTTTAACTAAGATAATTTCGATCGACATAGCCAGCAAGTTGGATTGAATGGCATTAATTTTGTGTGGAATATCTCTTCTAATGAGAATCGCAATGCCTCTTTTACTTGTGCTAATATGTGGAAGATTGTGAAACATGCCAATGTACTGCTTAGGAGTAAAAGCCGACAAGTTGAAAGAGATGTGAGTTTCATTTAAGAGTATAATAGCTGGGGTATGATCATGTATTAATAATTGAAGCTCATTGTAATTGTTAGTGTAGCCGTTTAAATTCCATTGTAATATTGGAATCATAAGATCTATGTAGGAAGAAAAGAAAAAGGTAAACAGAAGAGAGCTAGAAATTCAACTCGTATGAGCAGTCAGTTGAAGCTGAGTGTCACCAATTGAGTACTAGTTCAAAAGAGAGTAAAAGCTAAGCGTATTTATTCAGAGTCAATTTCTATTTGTTCCGTATGTTCAGTAGAGTATTGATTATCGTTGGAAATGTTTGTTGTTGGAAAGAGATTTTCGTGATTAGGTGGATTAGATTGCACAGTAGTGTTGGTAGTAGTATTTTTGAGGTCAGTATATTTATTAAGCGAGTTTAAGGAGTTGTTTAAGTTAGATATGAAAGAGGCTGTTGTTGGACTGAAAAGTTTGGGATTTAAGAAAGAGTCTTGTTGGGTACAGTTGTCGCTGATATTTTTAGCTGAATGTGAGACGTTGTTGTAGTCAGAACTGATCGATGTAGGCTTGTTGATGGAAATATGCTTATTGTTGGCGTTTGATGAGTGGTTTTTGTTAGTTAAAGATTTTAATGATGAGTTGGGTGCAGGGGTGATCTCTGCGTTTTGTTTTGATGTAGTAGGCAAGTCATTGTCGGCGGTTATATGAGTATTTTTAGATTTTGTGGAATTGTTGATGGCTGAAATTTTTGTTGGTGTGGTGGTTTCAGAGGATACCTCTTTTGCAGGTTGAAGCACATGTGCAAAGCTAGCAGTGAGGGAAGGGAGGGAAGTATTTTCTCTATACTTTTTGAGGGCTTCGTGCATACTGCACTTTTCTAATGTCTTTATTTTTAAAATTTCTTTGGTTTGCATATACTTTGGACACGTATAGTCAGAAGAGCGATGCTCGCCAGAACAATTCGCACACATAACTCGGATGCAGTCATTATCGTGTGGTGAGGGAAAATTGCAAATTTCGCATGTTGGGGAGCCTTTACAATGTTTTTGCGTATGACCCAATTTCTGACATGACCTGCAGCGCATTGGATTAGGCACGTACGGTCGCACAGAGGTCATCCTCCATGCGATGTTTATTTTGTTTGGAAGGGAATAACTGTTGAATGATATTAGCATAACACCAGTAGGCTTTATAACACCTTCAACTTTGCGAGTGAACTTATAAACCGCGGAAACCTCGTAAGAACTCAGTCCTTCTATTATTTCGTTTTCAGGCACATCGTTTAAGAACGGTGCATAAATGGTGCCTTTGTTACAATTAAGATGTTGATGATAGCTAGCGCTAACAGCGCCAATGTTGAAAAGACATTTCGTTTTTATAAACTTTTCTGCTACTTGCTTATTTTTCACTAGCAGTAATAGGCTGCCGTCGCGTAATTCACTAATTTTGTTTATATCTTTGCTCACGGTGAGTAAGGCATTGTAAACACGAAAACAAGAAACCTTCGAAAGCGGTGTAGTATTCTCATCGGATTTAGTCACTATATACTTTGGGTCATCACTTTTTATTGGCGGTAAGTCAGGAAAAGCATCTTGCAGTTTTTGATACGATTTTTTACATTTTGGTTGGGGACCTTGGGCCAGCGCAGCAAACCTGTTGTCCCCGAACTGGAAGCCCACCGGGGGCATAGTGGAAAAGTTATAATACACTTATATAAGTATTGGATTATATTTCTCACTAAAAATAAGTATTAATCGCGACAGGTGTGCAAAAAAAACACCAAAAGAGAGCTAAACGAATAGCTGTAAACACAGAGAAAGACGCTAACTCAACTGCTCAGTACGAGGTTTAGTCGGTGACTGTGTGCCGGAAAATTATTTGACATCGCTGCTTGTAAATGCATTTATTTTTCTTCTTGCACTTGTCCAAAGGAAAGGAAAGTTCCTATCAATGAACAACCATTTCTCTTGGACCAGAGAACCACAAGAATTGGTCGCATTGGAAGTGTTGATCTACCTGAAACAAAAAAGATTACAAAGAAAAATGAACGTAAAGAAAAGCTTTCAAAACGTCATTCAACATCAACACTTACCAGAAAAGTATCAGCTAGAACACGTGACCATTCAGATCAGCCAGACTCTCATACAGACGACAAAAATGTAGGCGCGTCGCACATTGATTCTTCGAAAAACGATGGTGATGATGAATTTTCTCTTCCATCCTCTAAAACCAAACAAAACACACTAGTATTACAACACACTGCTTTAGCTGCCCAAAGATTTGGAGTAAGTGATAGAGCAGCGGCCTTGATTGTTTCATCGGCTTTTCTGGATGCCAAAAAAGCAGGTTTGATAACAGAGGATCAGGCTAGCTTTGTCACTGACAAATGCAAGATTAGTCGGGCAAAAAAAAGTGTTGGTGTTAAGCTCCAGAACACCGAAAGTATTGACTCCGTATATGGGCTGTATTTTGACGGCCGCAAAGACAATACACTTACACAAGTCAGCGAAGGTGAAAAGTACTACCGCGACACTGTCAAAGAGGAACATATTTCTCTTATAGCGGAACCTGGTTGTCATTACTTTGGTCACGTCACTTCTCCTTCCGGGTCAGCTGAGGATGAGACGCAAGCTATATGGCAACATTTACAAGACAATTCAGTTGATGTGGAACATCTAGAAGTTGTCGGTGCTGATGGCACCAACACGAACACAGGTTGGAAAGGTGGAATCATTCGGAAACTAGAAGAAAGAATAGGTAGGCCATTACAGTGGGTTGTTTGTCTTCTACATTTCAACGAACTTCCATTCCGTGCTCTTTTCGAACACATAGATGGTGTCTCAAAGAGTCCAAATACATTCTCTGGCGACATAGGTAAACTGCTCCCTTATTGTGAGAAGTTGCCTGTTGTCAAATTTGAAAGTTTTCCATCCTGCCAATTACCTTCTGAGGTTATTAATCCGACCCAACTTAGCACATACCAAGCTTATCTCTATAAAATATCAGAAGCTGTTATTTCCGGTCAATGTTCCTCAGATTTAGCGTCGATGCATCCAGGTAACATGTGCAAATCTCGCTGACTCACCTGTGCAAATAGAATTCTGAGATTATACATTTCTACTGACAAACCAACAAAGGAAATAAAGATTTTGGTCAAGTACATACTTACAGTTTACTCACCTTTGTGGTTCTCAATAAGATTCAACAGTTCAATCAAAAATGGCTCGCGCCATCTCTATGCTGCAATTCAAAGGTCGAGATACTTACCCGCTAAACTGCGCAAGGTTGTCGATTCATCCATTCAACAGAATGCTTTCTTTGCTCTTCCAGAATACATTCTCCTTAGTATGATGACTGACGAACGGATAGAAGTCAGAAAGTTGGCCCTTGACCGTCTTCTGGCAGCCAGAGAAGCAGAGTCTGACACCATAAATGGAAGAGTTAGATGTAATAAAGTGCCAAAGCTGAATTTCAAAGCTAATACTTATTACGATATGATTAACTGGATGACTATTATCTTGACTGTTCCACCAGTACTTTGTTCAGTTTCTAACGAAGAACTCATAAAAGGGCTGTCGGGAGACACTGCAGAGGTATGGAAATTTAGTGAATTCCCCTCTCACACCGTGGCAGTCGAGAGAATCGTCAAACTGGTGACAGAGGCATCTTCTAAAGTTATTGGCCCCCAATCTCGTGATCTTTTTATACGCTCTACACTGAAATCTAGGTAACAAGTGCCAAAGTTTAGTACAAAATCTGATTTTATCAATAAATTTGACACAGATTCAGACTAAAACAAGCCTGACATATGGTTGGTTGGTTGGGTTGGGCTTGGGAGGAACCCGAAGAGCAGCTACCTCCACGCGGTGGGTTCTGGGTGACCAATACAGGTTAGCTGAGAGCTGCAACAATTTTGACCTTGCGCTGTGGGGCGCCGCCTTTTCGCTCGTATCTCGGGAACGGTTCGTCCTACGGCCATGATCACATATACCATTTCGGTAGCAAATGACGTGACAAATAACTTTTGCTTTATACATTTTGCCATGAGATGCGTATTTCAGGTGCTAGGTAGACAATTTCACGATTTTAGGCGAATTTCCGAAATTTCAAGGCCGAGGTTCGGGTTGAAGATACAATCCGATCTCAAAACAAAAAGTTGCATTGGAATCAGGAAGTACTAAGGCAACTTTTCCGCACTATTAGAATTCCCGAATCGAAAAAAATCCGGAATCGACCCACCCTAATGCATAGTAAGATTAAAAGTCCACAAGGGCCTTTTGTAAAAAGAAAGTGAGGTTCTTAATAATGGTGTAGGAAGACACTGCTGTAGGTCAAAACACAACACTTTAAGTGTAGCATCAGCTAAAGCTCTCTGCTTATCATTTTTTTAGCATCATAAGCTTTTTCTGCTAAATTTACATGTTTAGATTGCTCTAGTTGTAAAGAGTCCAATTCTTCGGGTTTAGCAACTTGTATTTTGCATTGGAGCAAATCACACTTATGACAAGTGTCAATTTTAGGTTTTTTAAATTTCAAGTTGAGTGTGCTAAACAATTGCGAAAATTTGGAAATTGAAAAGGAATAGGCGTATTTTTCACAATAGAGACGATGCATTTCATTCACAGATAAGTCCCTTGGCAAATACCGTTTTGATGTGTCCCTTCGAGTATAATGCGACTCATACGATGGGAAGCTTTTAATAAAATCTAAAATATCATTCTCTTTAGCGATAGAAAGTTTTTTAGCGCATTTATGTTTTTCACGTCCATCGCCGATTACACGCCCATCAAGTTTTGCACTCACAACCGTTTTTATAGATTGTTCTGTCTCGGATAATGTAAATGTAAAGCATTTTTTGCATACTGCGATTTTATTACTACCAACTTCCAGGAAATAATTGTTTGTATAAGGTCTTATCCTTGGTTTTAAGTCATGTTTAGCCTTTTTTATTGTTTTTGTTTCTTCAACTTCAATTAAGCCACCAAGAAATGCTTTGCGTAAATTGTGTGAGCCTAGTTCCCAGTACTGTGTGTGTATATTGCTGTTCTTCAAAAATGATTCTATCTGCGCATTTATTTCTGCACGGTTCCAACCTGCGCACTGTACGTGCCTGAACAACCTTACCAGCGCTTGAGGTGTAACTTTGCCCTTTATTCCTGGAATCTTTTGCATCTTTCTTTGAATATTTTTCTGTTTCCCCTTTATTTGCAACACTTATAGAGTTTTCCTAATATTAAGTTTTTATTAAAATCACTTTATAAATGCAATCACTATAAAACTTACATCATTATTTTCGGAACTGGAACTTGCTGCAGTACATCCACTTATATTAAAATTTGGATCAATAATGGAATCATCACTATCGAAATCTACATTGCTTATATTATTCAATAAATCACTTTCCATTTTTGAAGTTATTAGCACAACGACTTGTTTTCAACTGATCGCTTATCACGCGTGATTAGTACTAGCATACGAATTGTGAATTATTTTTTTGAATTGTTTTGATTTCTCATGTTTATTTATATATTTAGTAGTGTGAAAATTGCGAAATACCCAAAAAATATTTATAAAATACCCAATCTAATATATTTCAGCAGTGGCATCATTGGCAAATGTTATAAAAAATGTGTGTTTTGACAGCTCTCTCTCGAATCAAATCCTTTTAATGTTCCTAGGAGGTGGTTCCGCTCTAAGCAGGTGGCTGCAAGGGTGATTTCTACGAAAACATCCTAGCAGGAATTGCAGGCGACGTAATTGAGGACCGGTCGGCCGATGGCCTTGTATTTTGCCAACAACGTTTGTTTGACATGTGCTGCCGGCTAGCGACTTAAGGATTTTGATGCGGCTCTGTACCTTTGCGATAATCGCGGTCTCAATATTAAGCTCAAGTCTATACTCCTTCGTCCAGTACGTAAATATGGTCGCTGTGGATTTGGTGGGGAAAGTGTTAGATTCCGTGCAGTGAGGAAAAGAGAAAGGTCGGAGAGATAGCCGTTTACTTTTGAACACATGTCCGTGGGAGTTTCGAGATGTAGAAATTAAACAGTAGCGGGGAGAGGACACCACCCTGAGGAGCCCCCTGTTTAATTCTTCTCATTTTAGTTCATGGTCCACCTCTTCAGTCCTGGAGGAAGGGTAGTTTTCTCGATGTCCTGCAGTAGCGCTGTGTGGTCGACTGTGTCAAAGGCTAAGGCCACGAACTATCTGGGCGTTTATGACGGTAAGTGCTGTGGTGGTGCTGTGCACCTTTCGGTTGGGAGTAGTAAGGCCTCAAGTGTCTTCACTACTAGGGAGAGGAGAGTTATCGGACGATAGGACTCTCATTTGTTGGCTGGTTTCCCAGGTTTCAGTAGTGGGACCATTCTTCCAACATTCCACACATTGAGTATTTGAAGAGTGGTCAGCGACAGCTTGGGAACCTTGGTAAGATAACTTACTCCCGCCGAGCGTAGATGCTTTCGCATAAGCATGTTGATTCCATCAGGGCCAATAGATTTAGATGATTTCGATTTGTTGATGGCATTCTCCGCATCGGTGAAAGTAAGTGGCGCTCAGATGTTTGGCATTTTGCGCAGCCGTCGGTTAACACATCTCTTGGCTTTGTCTACCGAAGGTGCAGTGTACACTGCCAGCTAATATAGCTCGCGTACTTCTTCGGGTCCGAAGAGGCACGATCATTGAATTGGACTTTAACTTGGTCGTCATGTCTCTTCGGGTTAGACAAAGCCTTGAGAGTAACCCAAAGCTTACTCATACAGGTGGAGAGGCTGCAGGATTTCAGGTGTTCTATCCATTTCGTCCGCTTATGATGGTTTACCATTCGCCGAATCTCCAAATTGAGATCCCTTATTCGAGGATCCCCGGGATCGGCATGGCGTAAGGTTTGTTGTTACAACTGAGTGCCTGCTGTCGTGTAGTCGTGCAGCTGTCTAAATATAAACTGGGCTATTAAGAACGTGTGGATTTTAATACTTGAGAGATGTCGCTTGAAGTCTGTCGCCCTCTATGTGTTCAGCACATGAAATCACGACAGCACGACAGGCAACTAAAAATTACGTCGTGAATCCTTCTACATGAACATTTGTGAGAAGGCAGCAACATAACAATGGCCGGCATGTACACAAGACAACACAGCTGTCCATTTAGCATGTACACAATTTCGTTGTGGCCATACTAATACCTTGCACTTCAATGTAATTTTAATATTTTGTTCAAAGTCAAATTTTGTATGCAAAAATAAGTAAATAGGTAAATGTATTTCTTTTAAATTATCAATTTTTATTGTAAATGATATAACAGCTATTTTATGCTTTTATTTGTAAAATAACGTCAGGCTTGTAAGAGCTTTGAATAATTTTACATTTTGCATATTAGTGGCAACACCACTCTACCTCATCTCTCTACTGTCAACTCTACTGTCGTCCTACTGTCTTTCGCAAATATAAAAATATTGTTACAAAAAGTAGTATTAAGTTGTATTTGTATTACTATATGCATCCCTGATTATGAACAATAGCTGTAGGTATATGGAATAGCATTTGTCTTGTTGTAGACATCTGGCGCCACACTGTCTGCTCGTCTAGTTAAACAATTGCTGAGTCTGGCGCCGCGACTGTCTGCTTGCGTCTGGCGCCGTATAGCCGTATGTTCTGGTAATTTCCAGACGCGATATTCTAGAAGGACACGTCGGCATCAGCGAGAAGTGCGTGGCTATAGCCGTATGTTCTGGTAATTTCCAGACGCGATATTCTAGAAGGACACGTCGGCATCAGCGAGAAGTGCGTGGCTATATAAGCCGTGGCAGCGCCAACGTAATCAATCAGTGCTAAGAGTAAACTGCTATAGTGTAGACGAGTTGTGAAATAAAGAGTTGTTGAATTAAATTAAACAGTGTTGATTTTATTTGTCAATCCAGAGATACGAACCTAACAAAGTAAACTAGCAAGAGTAAATTCGTAACAATTGGTGTCAGAAGTGGGATTGTCAAATAATCCAAATTCAAGATGGTTAAATTCGGAGAATTGAGAATTCAGCAATTAAAAAAGGAACTGGAGGAGCGTAATTTGCCGATAAGTGGGCAAAAGGCGGATCTGCAGGCACGATTACGTGAAGCAATGGAAGCGGATGGAATTAATGTGGACGAGTTCGAATTTGTTGGGCCAGAAACTTCTACAAAGGTAGAAGAAAAAGTAGAAGAACAACGAACATCATCAAGTGTGGACATGAACTTGCTGTTAGTGGCTATTAAGCAAATAGAAAATCGTCTGGCACAGCAAATAGCTGAAAATACATCACAAATAGCAGAAAATGCAGTGCAAACAGAAAATCGTCTGGCACAGCAAATGACGCAAATAGCTGAAAATACATCACAGCTAGAGTCTCGCCTTACACAACAAATGACTGAAAATAATACGCAGTTAGAAAATCGTTTGGTACAACAGATTACGGAAAATACTACACAACTACAAAAACAAGTGCAAGAGAAATTTTCAAAATTTGAAGACGAATTAAGCACTTTAAAAAATGACGAAGAAAATTTGAAATCAGAAGTTCTTCATTTGAGTAATCGGATGCGAGAACTGCAACTGCATGGCCCTGCACCATCAACAAATAATCCAAGATTGAAGGCACCCACATTCGATGGAAGTATTCCATTTCAAATTTTCAAACTTCAGTTTGAAAAGACAGCATTGGCCAATAACTGGAATGCAGCGGACAAAGTGGCGTCCTTGTTTGTATCATTGAAAGGACCTGCGGCAGAAATCCTTCAGACTATTCCAGACTGTGAACGGGACAACTATGAGGCATTGATGAGTGCGATAGAAAGACGATATGGTAGTGAGCACCGGAAACAAATATACCAGATCGAACTGAAAAATAGGGGTCAGAAAATGAACGAGTCATTGCAAGAGTTCGCAACTGAAATAGAACGACTGGCTCATTTGGCAAATGCAGATGCACCTGTGGATTACATTGAGAGGGTAAAAATTCAATGTTTCATAAATGGAATTCGTGATGTGGACACCAAACGCGCCACATATGCATTGCCAAAAAGAACGTTTGCTGAAACGGTTTCGCACGCCCTCACACAGGAAACAGCTTCCCTACTAAGTAAACCAGCACACAAGGTACAAAGGGTTGAAATGGAACAACCGGCGCTGATGGAAGAAATATTGAAGACTCTGAAGACAATTGCTGCACCGCGAGTAAATACAACAGGCAGATGTTTCAACTGTGGAAAAGCGGGTCACTTTGCCCGAAATTGCAATATAAAAGTAAACCCATCAAAACGGAAACAACCAACAGATAACGAGGACGAAGCATCCACTTCTCACAAGTCGTTAAACTAAAACGGAACAGTTCAAAGGGGCGTGAGCTGGTTCCCACAACTATTTGCCCCGCCATCTCGATATCACAAATAGGTCGCCATGACAACAATCTTACTATCAACGGCATCGTAAATGGACGACTGTCAACGCTTACTTTGGATACTGGTGCCACACATTCAATTATCCGACCGGATGTGGTAAGAGGGACGGTTGAACCATTAGTCGGTTGCAAGCTTCGAACGGCCACCGGGGAGGAAGCAGCTGTCGCGGGAAAAGTGTTTTGCGAAGTGATGATTGGTACCCTGGAAGTTAATCACACCTTCATCGTAGCAGAAATCACGGATGAAATTATAATGGGAGTAGATTTCATGATTGATCACGGGGTTACTTTGGATTTAAACAAGCAAATGCTGTTTTGCCAGAACATGGAGATGCCTATAAACACCGGATATGTGACCAACGTTGAAAGTAAGAGGGTGATTGTTGATGATAATCAGAGTATTCCACCAAAATCTGAGGCGATTGTATGGGCTAAAGTGAATGGAGGAGGTGGGACTGAAGAGTTGTGGATTGTGGAACCAACAAAAATAGATACACCCATATTGGTAGGAAGAACGCTTGTGAAAACTAGAGAAGACGCCACCATTCCGGTGAGAGTAGTGAATGAATTCAACACGCCTATAAGTCTGAAGAAAGGAGCAGTAATTGGACAGTGCCAGAATATAAGTGCAATAGCACGATGCGAACGGTCACAACAGAAGCCTACGATTGAGCCTCAGCAGATAAGTCCTACACTCCTAAATAATTTGCTGAACGAACTGCATGGAAATGAAAAATTAAAAGCAGAAAAACTATTAGAAAAATACGCATCCATATTTGCAAACGAAGGAAACACAGGAAGAACCGGCATTGTCAAACATCGCATAAATACTGGAGACGCTAAACCAATCCGACAAGCTCCGCGTAGGGTTCCACTAGCAAAACGAGAGGATGCTAACAAAATTATTGAAGACATGCACAAAAACGGTGTAATCGAACCTTCAATAAGTCCATGGAGCTCACCTATCGTCTTAGTTAAAAAGAAAGATGGTAGCACCCGTTTCTGCGTAGATTATAGGAAGTTGAATGATGTCACAAAGAAAGACAGTTATCCTCTACCAAGAATCGACGATACATTAGACACCTTGTCTGGAGCGAAATGGTTTTCTACATTAGATCTACAAAGTGGATATTGGCAAGTCGAGATTGATGAATGTGACCGTGAAAAGACCGCTTTCAGTATGGGCGACGGGTTATGGGAATTCTCTGTGATGCCATTTGGGTTATGTAATGCGCCTGCAACGTTCGAGCGACTGATGGAACATGTGTTAAAAGGACTCAACTGGAAGACATGTTTAGTGTATCTTGATGACATTATCATCATGGGAAAAAGTTTTGATGATCATCTGAAAAATCTAGAGGAAGTCTTTCAGCGAATAGCAGCAGCCGGATTACGCTTGAATCCCAAAAAGTGTTCATTATGGAAGAAGCAGGTCACATATCTCGGACATAAAGTGTCAACTGAGGGGATTCACACCGAGGAAGGAAAAATAAAAGCAGTCAAAGATTGGCCTCGACCCACCAACATACATGAACTCCGCAGCTTCCTTGGCTTATGCACGTATTACCGCCGTTTTGTACCTGGATTTGCGAACGTGGCTAGAAGTTTACATGATTTAACCAAGAAGAATCGCCCGTTTGTATGGCAGTTGGAACAAGAAAAAGCATTTGAGCAGCTGAAAGAACTACTTTGTACGGCGCCGATGTTAGCTTATCCAATACCTAGAAAGAAATTCATCCTGGATACAGATGCGAGCGCTTATGGAATTGGAGGTGTCCTGTCTCAGCTCATCGACGGACAAGAAAGAGTAATTGGGTATTACAGCAGAGTGCTCGGGAAACCAGAGAAAAACTACTGTGTGACGCGAAAAGAACTACTAGCTGTGGTGGAATGTGTAAAACATTTCCACAAGTATTTGTATGGACAACGATTCTTGCTGAGGACTGATCATGCAGCATTAAAATGGTTATTACAGTTTAAGAATCCGGAAGGCCAAATTGCACGATGGATCGAAAGATTACAGAATTACGACTTCGAAACGGAACATCGAAAGGGGATTCACCACAAAAATGCGGATGCATTATCACGTCGCCCTTGTCCACTGGAATGTAAACATTGCTCCAAATCAGAAGGAAAAGAAGGTATAATTGACGTGCGATTACTGAATATAGAACCTGAAGATGATTGGACTCCTCACCGCATCAGAATCAATCAGCTGGAGGACCCCGATCTTGCAAAGCTGGTAATGGCCAAAGAAAATGGGGTACGACCACCAAAGGAACAAATAAGTAGCGAGAGTCCAACTGCAAAAGCATATTGGGCCCAATGGAACAGCATAAACCTCGTTAATGGATACCTTCATCGTACCTGGGAAAGCGAAGATGGCAAACATTCTCGTCTGCTGATCATAGTACCGAAGTCCATGATCCCAAAAGTATTGAAAGAATATCACAATGGACCTAGTGGAGGGCACCTTGGAATAACAAAAACTATAGAGAAGATTAAACAACGGTTCTACTGGATCGGTTGTCGAGATTCCATAGCAGAATGGATAAGTAATTGCGTAGAGTGCATGGCAGCTAAAGGTCCTAAAGCCAAAAGTCGCGGTAGGCTACAACAGTACAACGTGGGATCACCATTTGAACGAGTCGCAATGGATATTGCAGGTCCGTTCCCAACCAGTACGGCCGGAAACAAATATCTACTGGTTGTCATGGACTATTTCAGTAAATGGCCAGAAGTATATGCCTTACCAAACCAGGAAGCGAAGACAGTAGCCGAAGCGTTTGTAGAAAATTGGATAACAAGGTTCGGAGTGCCCGTCGAATTACACTCAGATCAAGGCAGGAATTTCGAATCTTCCATTTTCCAAGAAGTCTGTACATTATTGGGCATCCACAAGACACGGACAACAGCGTTACACCCACAATCAGATGGGATGGTAGAGAGATTCAACCGAACGCTCGAAGAACATCTGCGGAAAATCGTTGATAAAGAACAACGGAATTGGGACAAGTGCATCCAGATGTTCCTGCTGGCGTATCGTTCAGCGAAGCACGAGACAACTGGTTACACGCCAGCAAAGATTATTTTCGGATCTGATCTGCGACTCCCTGCTGATCTTAAGTTTGGTACGAATCCTACAGCTGTAAGAAATGATGGAGATTATTGTTCTGCCTTAAAGGAAGAAATGAATGAATTGCATCTAATGGTAAGACAGCATACGCATCTGATGAGCAATAAGATGAAGGACCGGTTCGATCAAGCGGCAAATTCAAAAGGTTTTGAAGAAGGTGATCTGGTCCTGTTGTACAATCCACTTCGAAAGAAAGGCTTGTCCCCGAAATTGCAGACAGCCTGGGAAGGACCCTATATGGTGATGAAACGACTTAATGACGTGGTATACCGCATACAAAGAAATGGGAAAGCACGATGTAAAATGAAAGTAGTACATTTGGAGAGGCTCGCCCCATTTGGTTCAAGAGGATTTGTGCCTAATCGGGACGATTAGGCTTTAGTGGAGGGCAGTGTTACAAAAAGTAGTATTAAGTTGTATTTGTATTACTATATGCATCCCTGATTATGAACAATAGCTGTAGGTATATGGAATAGCATTTGTCTTGTTGTAGACATCTGGCGCCACACTGTCTGCTCGTCTAGTTAAACAATTGCTGAGTCTGGCGCCGCGACTGTCTGCTTGCGTCTGGCGCCGTATAGCCGTATGTTCTGGTAATTTCCAGACGCGATATTCTAGAAGGACACGTCGGCATCAGCGAGAAGTGCGTGGCTGTAGCCGTATGTTCTGGTAATTTCCAGACGCGATATTCTAGAAGGACACGTCGGCATCAGCGAGAAGTGCGTGGCTATATAAGCCGTGGCAGCGCCAACGTAATCAATCAGTGCTAAGAGTAAACTGCTATAGTGTAGACGAGTTGTGAAATAAAGAGTTGTTGAATTAAATTAAACAGTGTTGATTTTATTTGTCAATCCAGAGATACGAACCTAACAAAGTAAACTAGCAAGAGTAAATTCGTAACAATATATTGAAGTTAGCGAGAACGACAACTGTCGGCCTGCAGTCGTGTAGTCGTGCAGCTGTCAAAATAACTGTGTCATAAGAACGTGTGTATTTTAATATTTGACAGATGTCGCTTGCAGTCTGTTGCGCTAGTCAATTTATTTACTCGTTAGGAATAAAATAAATATAAGTTAACTCAAATAGCTCATCCACAGACGGAGAACTCACGCGTGGCTTGAGTGAACAAAATTCTTATCCCACGCTAGCCACTGCGTTGGTCGCTCGATATTATTAATAGTACAACAGAAGATATTGAGAAGATAAGGAAATTCGTTATCTCACGTCAGCCACTGCATTGGTCGCCTGATGCTATTAATAGTGAAACAATGCAAAGCCACGTAGCTAATATTAAACATAGGCTCTAGATATACTTTTCTTTAGATTTAAGTTTTAGTTATAAATGGTAGCTCATAAGGTGCAGCAGTAGCTCACCAAATTATTATAAAATAAATAATTAAAAAAATAATAAATGTTTAACTTATTTAACTGGCGCCCAACAAGAAGGAGGAACCCAACAAAAGGACTGGAACCCAACAAAAACAAACGGATTGGAATATAACCATTATGAATAAATAAAGAAGCATGTAAGTAGAGTGCTTATTAAACAAAGAAACAAATAGAATCTGTGCGAAAGGTTAATTCATTTTCATTAAATATTGTAATATTTTTACGAGTGATAGTGAAGTAGAGTAATCAGACCATATAAAATGTCGCTTAGAGAATCAGAAATAAAAACGCTTATTGAGTTTGCGGTTAACTCTGCACTTTCAAATCAAGCTCAAATTTTTGAACAAAGGGTAAAAACTTTAGAAAATAAATTTGCATCATTAACGGTACCTGAAGTAGAAGTATTTAGAGATGCTGAAATAGTACCAGGAATATGTTGCGATGAATCATTAGACATGGTAAAATCACTACATGATTTCGAAGGGAAACACGAGACATATGTCTCATGGCGTAAGGCTGCTCATGCGGCTTATAAACTGTTTGAGAGTTATGTAGGAAGTTCTAATCACTACCAGTCAATAGGCATTATTAGAAATAAAATAAGGGGCTCCGCTGATATGGTGCTGTCCTCATACGATACACCACTGAATTTTAAAGCTATTATCAACAGTCTAGACTTTACCTACGCTGACAAACGACCTATTTACCTTATTGAACAAGAGTTATGTACTCTACGTCAAGGAAACTTGTCAATAATGCAGTACTATGAGGAAATCGAGCGTAAGTTAACGCTCCTCATTAATAAAACTATAATGACACACGACAGCCCCTTAGCTTCCTCCCTTAACGACAAATACAGAACAGATGCACTGAGAGCAGTCTCGACCAGCTCCTACTATTTTTAGTCTTCGTTTTTTCACACCGACATGCCCGAAGCTTCGCAGCAAATTAGACACTCGCTACGGCAAAATTTGTTCTTGCACTGAGCAAAAAAATGGATCAATTTTTTATGTATGAAAATAATAATAATATTGCGCAATGTATGTTGTGCAAGAGTACTTTTAAGAGTAAGCGTCTTTTCAATTTAGAAAAGCATTTTTTAAATTCTCATAAAGATATTTCTAATCTTGAAATTTCCGAAAGAGAAAACAAATTAGCGAATTTAAAAAAAATGAGCATTTACAAAGCAGTTGATACTGAAGAAAAGGGTAAACAAAAAAAAGGCGGCCTTTATAGTTGCTCTTTATTTTCGGTGTAGCTAAAAATTCTGCTGCTTTGTTTACTTTTTGTTTCGCTGCTTGCTTCGCTTCTTGTTCTTCTTAACTAACATTTGTATAATTTTGTGCGTGTGGTAGTTTGGTCGACACTGACTGAGAGTATTTATTTCAGGCACGAAAAAACCCTTAAGTGACATTCTTTTTGCAGCACGTCCAAATGACCTGCCATCAGCATTAGCCTTAGCTCAAGAAGTTGAGTCTAATCATGAACGTTTCCAATTCGCAAACAATTTTGCTAAAAGCTTAGAAGAAAGAGCTCATAGAAATGAATATCAGCATCAAAAAAGCTTAGATCCAAACAATGAAAACGTGCAACTGGCTAAAAATCCATTTTTTGGCAGGCAAAAAACACAAAATAGAAGACCATTTTCAAAACAGGATACACCCCAACCGATGGATATTGACAATTCATCTCGATTTAGGCGATCTATCCAACAACCAAATAGAAGTTTCTCTCATTATGTACCACCCCCTAATCAGATCATTAAAAGATCATATAATGGCACTGCACGGTATACGGGACCAAAGCAACAAAGGATAAATCATCTTTTACAAAATAAAACCACACTTGCTCAAGACGAATCTAATTATCAAATTACAGCCGAATTAGAGGCAAATGATATTACAGATAAAACTAACCAATATAATGAAGTAAATTTTTTTAGAAATTCCTCCCTGTTACCGTTTGTAGAGCGAACGATAGCAGGTAAAACCATAAAGCTTCTTATTGACACAGGAGCTTCAAAAAATTATATTAAACCTTTAACTGAACTAAATAACGTCACTGCAGTAAACGAATCTTTCTTAGTTAAGTCACTTCATGGCTTCAATTCCGTTAAAAAAAATGTCCTATGCATATTTTCAACACCATAACTACATTCTTTATACTCCCAAATCTGTCAACATTCGACGGAATAATAGGATTAGACCTGCTTAATGAAGTAGGTGCTACATTGGATTTCAAACATAAAGTATTAAAAACAGCATCCGGTTCAGAAATAATTCAGTTTTTAAAATCTTCTGACGTTAATTTTACAGAGGTCGAAAGCATAGAAGTTCCCAAACAAATTCAGCAAAAATTCAGAGAAATGATAACAAAAAGACAAGGAGTATTTGCTGACCCTAATGAGGCACTGCCTTACAATACCAATATTGTTGCCACCATCCGAACAGAAGACGAAGAAGCAGTATACTCTAGATTGTACCCTTACCCAATGGGAGTCTCTGACTTTGTAAATAGCGAAGTTAGTAACTTGTTGAGAAATAATATAATTAGGCCATCTAGAGCATCACCCTACAATAACCCAGTATGGGTAGTAGATAAAAAAGGATCAGACGAACAAGGAAACAAAAAAAAACGGCTAGTTATAGACTTTAGGAAGCTAAATTCCAAAACAATTGACGATAAATATCCCATACCAAATATAAGTGCAATTCTGTCGAATCTCGGAAAAGCCAAATATTTTATCACGCTAGACTTAAAATCTGGATTTCACCAGATATTACTTTCTGAAAAGGACAGAGAAAAAACCGCTTTTTCTGTAGCAAATGGGAAATACGAGAGCTATAGACGATGTACTTAGGGAGCGAATAGGAAAATCATGCTACGTTTATGTAGATGATGTTATAATTTTTTCAGAGAACATGGAAGACCATGTAAGACATATAGCATGGGTATTAGATAAACTCTATACAGCCAATATGAGGGTTTCACGAGAAAAGTCGAATTTTTTCAAAGAAAAAGTCGAGTATCTTGGGTTCGTAGTCTCACGAGGAGGCATTACAACAAACCCAAGTAAAATAGAAGCCGACTTGGGAACAGTGGTTCTAATTAAAGGGAGAGAGGTCCATAAGGACAATTTAAGATAAGTCTAAATCCCACTTTCTATTCTAAACTATATTTTTCTATTAAGGCTACCGACCGTGCTGTTTTTCGTGACTGTAGCAACTGCAAAACTATCCGATTATACACACTCGGACTACATCCCACTAATCGATGGAAATGTAGTTATCTGGCAGCATTTTAAATATCTCAGACACTCATCTAATTTAACCATGTGTTCAGAAATAGCTGGCGAAACAAGATTACTGATGAAACACTTTCCACAGTCGCATATGAAAAAAATTTTAGAATCTGATATAGGTCATACAGAAAGACTTTTAGAAACAGTTAACATTCACCATAGGCAAGCAAGGAGTATTAATTTTCTAGGAACTGCTTTGAAAGTGGTTGCTGGAACTCCCGATTTTTATGATTTTGAAAAACTAAAATTTAATCAACAAAAGCTAATTGAGTCAATAGATAGACAAGCAATAATAAATACTCGGATACAGGAACGAATTAACAAATTAACAGAAACCGTAAATACTATCGTTAATTATGCAAAAGATAAAGAAATCGACACTGGTCACCTCTATGAAACATTACTCGCAAGGGATAGAACCTTAATCTCAGAACTTGAAACACTATTGTTGTCAATTACACTCGCAAAGATTCGCGTTATTAACCCTCTTATTCTCGATTCTAAAGATATAGAAAACATGTTAAATGAGCACTCTACAGGTATGACAATAATAGATTTAATGGAACTAGCATATGTCAATGTAATACTAGATCATAATTTCCTACATTTCATAATTAAATATCCTGAACCTAGCTTAGTTTGTAAAAAGATAACTCTTTTTCCTGTCGAACACAACGGCACAATACTACATTTCGCTAAAGGCAACAACGTTGCAGATTGCGGTGATAAGATCCTGCCAATTGGAAACTGCACCAATACATTAACTAAGACTTTCTGCAAGAAATTACCTTTCACCACTTGCGCTCAACAACTACACTCCGGTGGCACGGCACATTGCAATACTCGTCCCAGCCACCTAAAACCATTGGAAGTAATAGACGACGGTATCATCATTTTAAATGATGTAACTGCTGTTATAAAAATGGACCACAGTTCCGGAAAAACCATCTATGGTACATTTCTGGTGACATTCTATTTTGAAGGTGCTCCAAAAATTAAAAGAAAAGAAAATTAAGAGAAAAGATTGTTTTTGACAGCCTGAGGAAGCCCGAGGACGGCCTACAACTAGAAGGGGAGGAGTTAACTCAAATAGCTCATCCACAGACGGAGAACTCACGCGTGGCTTGAGTGAACAAAATTCTTATCCCACGCTAGCCACTGCGTTGGTCGCTCGATATTATTAATAGTACAACAGAAGATATTGAGAAGATAAGGAAATTCGTTATCTCACGTCAGCCACTGCATTGGTCGCCTGATGCTATTAATAGTGAAACAATGCAAAGCCACGTAGCTAATATTAAACATAGGCTCTAGATATACTTTTCTTTAGATTTAAGTTTTAGTTATAAATGGTAGCTAATAAGGTGCAGCAGTAGCTCACCAAATTATTATAAAATAAATAATTAAAAAAATAATAAATGTTTAACTTATTTAACTTATATAATTTTAAGTCAGCCAATGAGATAGGTTTTGACTGATCCTTTATTTGTATAATATTTCACCGTATTCACATGTACTTCAATATTGAATATATTACACTTAAACTGTACAAGTGTTACAAGTGGTAACTTGTTACTCGGCAGTCGATAATGATAAAGTGACCTCGAGGCTATTGTTCCAGTTGCTTATTTAGGCTATGCTTATCACTGCTTGTTATTGTTTGTTGTACTGATAGCGCGCTTCTATTGTTTTAAGATAAAGTTGTTTTGATGATTTTTCTTTATTGTTTACTGAAACATAAGGTTGTGGTTAAAGGTTAAAGTATTAACTCTCCTCTCTCTTGTGAAAAATAGATCTCCTGATCTATACTTGAGTCTTGAGTAGATGAGTCATTCCTACACGTTCTATGGTAGCGTTGTAGTTTCTCAGATATACAGTTTTTTGATCAATTTTATATAGTTTGAATATTGCAAATATACTTAATCCAAGGACTACATGTACTCCTATAGTTATGAACAGGGGCGTCGCGAGGATCCAGATCATGGGGGGGTGAGTCCCTTTGAAATGCCGACTCATTTCAAGAATTTGCCGATTTAATGTACCTATATGTTTATAAATATATATAAAATAAGAATATCTTCATTTCTGATAAGGTATTACGGAGAAGTTTGACAACATCATAGCATAATTCATTATTTTATTCTCAAATAAGTATTGTACATATTAGTATAATCATCATTTAATATGTTTCTCTTAATATAAAATACATATATCGTTCAGCGACGTGTTACGCGGGAAAAAGCAAGATTTTCTTAAGAAATTGAATTGCAAACAATATAAAGTTTTGAGTTATATTTTCACTCTGCGATGTTTCAACATTGACCATTTTCCAACAACATCGCGCAGATCGATTTCGTCTACTTTATCCTTTGAAGAAGAAAGCAACATCAAAGAATTCAAACGTTCATCTCCCATTGTTGTACGCAAATCGTTGAAAACAAATTTCAATTTACTAAAAGAACGTTCACATGAAGCTGACGTGACAGGAGCAGTCATTACGAGTATGTAATGAACAATTTTGTACGCAGAAGGAATGACCTTTCTCAATTTGTACGCTACTATAGAAATGTCATCGAAAGATTTACACTCTTTACATGAATCAAAAAGAATTTGTGTTTCAGCAAAAATACAATCTAGATCTTCACTGAAGAACTTAGGTTCCAATTGCACAACAAATTGTATAGATTCTATTGTAATATTACTTTTCTTACCTGGAATCCTGAACATCTCTTGAATGGGTTTGAAGGTTGACATAATTTCTTGCAAATTATCTTGAATACAATTTGTGAAATTTTCGAGGACAATTTTGAATTCTTTTCTATAAAATGTCTGGAAATCAAAATTACAAGCAGTTTCTGGATTATCGTCATATTTCTTCGGAGCACGGCGTGTTCTGTGGTGTTTCGAAAAGTCATTTTCAGGGTTGATCTGACACTTTTCACCAAATGCAACTGAACTCGCTAGCAATGCGTGAATTTGTGAATCGTCATTCATTTGTTGGAATGACGCTGATGTGCTTTCAATCAGCAAAAATGCGTCAATGACGTTCAATTTCTCGGCTTCCAAACTTTCTGTCAAATTTTTTACTTTAAACATTACATTTTTACAAAAAAATAACGAGCTAATAAAATCAAAATCCAGAATTTTTTTAAGCAGACCAGAAGCTAATGTACGTGTATTGTTATTAAAATTTTCTGAATCTTTTTGAATGACTTCCAAAGCGTTAACAATACCTTCGAAAGAATTCCACACAACTTTTACTGTTTCAGCCCGAGCAGTCCATCGTGTTATTGACAGGGTTTTCAGTTGCAATGCATTCTCAATATCATTTAATTCTTTTCGCAAACTAAGAAAACGTTTCGTACTTCCAGAAAAAAAAAACGTACAGTGCTTCTAAAACGTTAAAGAATCCTTTAATCAAAACACTTGCATTGCATGATGTTTCAACAAATATGTTGATCCGATGAGCATGACATGGTATATAAGGGATAGTTTTCTCACATATTTCTGACAATTTTCGCTGGGTTCCTTTATACTTGCCAGACATGTTTTTTGCAAAATCGTAGGACTGGAAAACAATTTTTTTGATCGAAATCCCCATTGAATTAAGAGCTTCTACAATTTTTTTAGTCAACTCTTCGCCCGATTTTTTTGATAGGAAAATAATATTGTCACAATATCCATCTTCAGAAGCCGCTCAACAGTCAAAAGTCCATCATGAGTTTGTGGAACATACCGTACACATGTATCGACAGCAAGTCGATCTTGATGTGATTTGTCTGGAGTGGTGTCTGCCATGACAGAAAAAATTCCCGCTTCATTGACCTCTTTTACAATAGCCTCTTCAGTTTTTGCTCCCAACAATTCATGAATTCATTCTTCGAACTTAAAAAAAAAATATATTCAACCACTGTTATTCGAACATTGTAGTGTTTTAATAATCCTCGTGGAAATTACGAAAAGGTGTCTTTTTAAGCTTGCTTCCGCAATTATAGAACTATTTATTGCGTTTTACTGAAGTTAGAATTTTCATAAATGCCGGCTAGTGAATTAGGAATGGATATGACGTAAAAATTAATGTGCAATAATATATTTTGATGAAAATCTTAAAAATATTCAATAAGTTTTGACAACAAATTTCCGGGTACTTGGCAACTCTTACTGGAATTGCCGAAATGAACTTTCAAATTTTTAGTTATGATATTAAAACGGCCGAAAATGCCGACTCGTTCATAGATGGGGGGTGTCACACCCCCCCTCGCGACGCCTCTGGTTATGAACATATTCTTGATTGGGTGTTCTTCAAATGGTATTAAAAATTTAGTTAATTTTTTAATGTTGTCAAATTGATATTCGTTTTCTGAATCCAATATTTCAAGAATGTGAATTCTTTCGTTTCCATTAGCTATAATATAATTTTTAATTTCTTGTTCCTGGTTGTGGAATACTTCAGAGTCAAATATATTTACAAATATATTTACTTAAATTATTATTATTACATTTAGATGTTAATATTATTTTATCTTCACATTTACTTACGATTTTATTCATTTCCAAAATGCCTTGACGATAGGATAATGGAGTAACTTTGTATGTTGTGCATTTCTTTTCAATGACTGGATATTTATAAATTACAATGAAAGTGTCGTCTAATCTACCTACATGCGTGTCTGCATATTCGAGTATGTCAAAAACCGGTATACTAGTTTGTTCCTTTTCTAATATCCTTTCAATCTCGTCCGTATTTATTGCTGCTGAATAAAAATGTCCGTTCTTCGTGAAATCAATTGTCGTAGTTAAGTCAAATAACTCCTTGTATAATTCTTGCAATATAACTTTTTGTTTAATCGTCTCAATATTAAATGTTTTCATCATTATTTCAAAGTTGGAATTAATTTGTCTTTGTTTGTTATTATTTTTAATTATGTCGTTGAGTATTGTTTTAATTTATTTATAATTTATTTCGTCGGTTTTGTTTCACATAAACTGTTTGTCCTGTTTTATATTCCTTTTGTGTTTGTCTTTTATTCCTTCAGTCTTGCTCATTTCAAAAAATAATTCGATAGGTTTCCTTTTTGTGACTGAATGTATTGTCCTATTGTATTCCTTGATTGCGTTGAATAGTTCTTCAGTCGCGGTTGATTTATTTTGCTTAATGCGAATTCTAGTAATTTCCAGAATAGTTGAATGCAGCCGTTCAACTTCATCGTTCGATTTTGAATGGTTTGCTGCGGTCATTGATGTTCAATATATAGCCGTTGGAATAGAGCTTTTGCTGTTATGCTATTAAATATAGTCTCGTTATCTGTCATTAGTTTATTACAAAGTGGTAATATTTGTATGAGTACTTCCTCTAATATTTTGTAGAATTCTCTTTTGTCGTTTAATTTTCTCATATATGCGTATTCAAATCTATGCATGAGAGATACATTGTTCCATCGATTTCAAATATGTCCATTTGTATTTGTGTGCTCATACCTTCGGGTACGGGCGTTTTTGCAAAAACTTGTTTTGTCGGGTGGCGTTTGTATTTGTTCTCTTTACAAATGCTACAATTTCTAGTTAGTCGGATTACATAATTTTTTATATTTGGCCAATAGCAAGTTTCTAGTATCTCTAATGTATTATTTTTTGCGTTTCTATGTGCTCTTTCAAGCGTATGTTTAATTATATTTTCTCTATCCTCTTCACTCGTAATGTCCTTTAATAGATTTTGACAAAAAACCTTTTTCTCTACATTAAATGAAGAGTTTATAATATGATGAATTTCATACCAGATTTCTAGTGTAGTGTGAAATGCGGTCGTCGGATATTAGGTTTGATAATTTTCGTTAGTGTATCTATCAAGTCTTGTGGTGTGACGTAATTAACATAAAATCTCTCGTGGTTTGCAAAAATTGTTGCTCTTTCTAATGCATTTTGTTCACATTTTTTTATCACAATTTGTGTTTTAAATTGGTTCAGCTGACATCTTTAATTCTGATTGACAAGGATGATTCCTGCGAGTGTATTGAGTCGTTCGTAGTTACGTTTACTTGACGGCTGAGTGCGTCGGCTACTACATTTAAATCTCCTTTAATATTTTTAATTTTTGCTCCATATTCTTCTGTACAATTTTTCAAATCTGATATTGTTTACTGAAACATAAGCTTGCGGTTAAAGGTTAAAGTATTAACACGCTCAATGTGTTCAGCACTTGACAGTTGACTGGATCTGGTAGGTTTGGACGTTTTGCAAATTGGATTGACTGGAACGGCCAGATCGAAGTTATAGCAAATATATATGTGAACGGAGGGATTTGGTGCCGCCCTTAAAGATCGATACTAAAAGAAATGAAATAAAACATTGAAAATTAAAAAAATGCTAATTTTGATATATTTCATAAAAAGTTTTGCAATGTGATGCATAGCAGTATTTATTTTTAATTACCAATAATTAAAAACATTTATTAATTCAGAACTAACGGGTTTAAATCACCTTGTTAATATTGAAAGTTCAAAAGTCAGTTGTTTCAATATACCATAAAATAATAAAATAAAGATTTAAATAGTTTCAAGGTATATTAGAAGTCCAATATAAAATAATTCTTAATTATATTAAATTTTGGGTGTTTTATTTTATATGCCCAACAACCATTATTTCGCCCGATCTGACTACAGGGGAAAATTATATGAAAATAGTTTATTTTGAGGTGCTTTCACTCTGCAATAAATTGGATATCCTTTTATTCCTGGTTCATATAGAAATAAAGAATCGCAGAAATCAGAAGGTATGCCACAAAAACGCTTTGATCTTAGTATCTTTCTCTAATAAAAGTGGCGACTCATGTTTGATAAAGCGTAAAAAGACGAGAGCTGTCCAACACTTTGTTATCCTGACGTCAAAAACCTATTAAGTGGCGCACATTGGACCTTTCTGACGAAACAAATATCTGACGTAAAGCGAAGCAAATTTCTTTGTAAATTGGCTTTGCTACAGACATTTACTTTAACAAAAATGACCGATGCATGTATTTGTATGAGTTCGTTCACATTAAAACGAAACTAAGCAAAATGCTGGAATTATGACAGTCATTCCTACAAGACGGGTGAAACTAAGGTAACTGGTTACCAATATGTTATCGGTAATTAACGTATTCGTTATCCGATAGGCTACTTTTGTTCTAGGCTCGGAAAAAAGTAACTATTTCTCCTTTTTAACTACACTTCGGTGTGATTAGCTTACTCGCTCATTGATTTTAATAGCGTCCGTTCCATTGGCTATTTTTTGGTTAGCCATCTTTTATTGAAAATAGTTTGTTTCGTTATTGTTATCATCATCTACGGGCAAAAGAAAACCGGTCAATAGGTTATTTGTTTCATTATTCACTGCTCACAGAAAACTGATGCAATAGTTAAAGCGCTACCTGCTATGAGTTATTTGATTTTTATTGATTGCTTTCCATTGCCTATCGTATTAGTCATTTTCCTTATAAATAAAACAAAATACTATATATATACACTAGCTGACCCGGCGAACTTCGCCCCGCCCAATTTTTATTTTTTTTTGGAAGTCATAGACTCGTATAACTTTACCACAAATAATATAAACTTCAAACAACGCATTTTCATTTAATGTTTTTAATGTTTGTAGCGCCATCTACTGTAACATACCGCACTCAATACCGCTCTTAGCGCCACCAACTGGTGGATAGCTCTTTGCTAATAATAAACAAATAATTTGCAATAAATAAATAATGCGACTATAAGGAGAGTTATAAACTATCCTATCTTTCAAGTTGGACCAAACTGCACACAGTGTTAAAAATTTCATTAAAATCGGTTCAGTAGTTTAAGAGTCCATCGCAAACAAACAATGTGACACGTGATTTTTATATATTAAGATACATAAAATACATATATTTTTATCGTGTTTCATTATATTTAATTTTTTTAAGCTTACATATTTATACATAGCAGTTATATACTCGTATATATAGGATAAGGTTCTAAATATTACCATTTGTATATTGTTACGAATTTACTGCTTGCTAGTTTACTTTACTAGGTTCGTATCTCTGGATTGACAAATAAAACCAAAAACCGTTTAATTCAACAAAATCTCTTTATTACGCAATTTGTCTACACTATATCAGTTTACTCTTAGCACTGGATGATTACGTTGGCGCTGCCACGGCTTATATAGCCACGCACTCCTTGCTGATGCTGAAGTGTCCTTCTAGAATATTGCATCTGGCAATTATAAGAACATAATGCTATACGGCGCCAAATGCAGCTATTGTTTAAGTAGACAAACGCGGCGCCCAATGTTTATAATAACGGGCCGTCTCGACAGGATAAAATCTACAAATGTATTAATGGGGAAAATAAAGTAATAACAAAGGATAAAGATCCTTTTTTTTACAAATGTATTTCTGGGAAAAATAAGATAATAAGAAAGGGATAAAGATCTTTTTTTTTTACAAATGTAGTTCTGGGAAAATAAGAATTCATATTTTTGGACTACTATACAATAATTGCGGCATAAATTTTATATACCAATTAAAATAATAAATTTAAAATGAGAAATGATTATTTATGCTTGTATAAGTTTATTAAATTTAAGACTTCGCTCATTCCATAATTATTCTGTAAATTTAAATATTAATTCTTTTGAAAAATGTTATTTTGAAAATATTACCGAAATGAAAATGCCGTCGGCATAAGTGTAAATGGGATATGTTCCCTCTTCGAAATTTTCATAGAAATGAAAACTGCGCTGTCAAACTGCTTATATTGTAAGAAATAAGCAATATGGAGTCTCCACAGGCAATAGGCACGGCAATACAGTTAGTAAGACATAGATTTTATCCTGTCGAGACGGCCCGTAAGGGATTGCATATAGCAATACAAGTACCAAACTTAATACTACTTTTGTAACAATATGCATTACAAACTGAATTTTATTTCTTACAATCAATTCTTTGACAACTTTTATGTATGGTTTTTACTATTATTTTGGTAAAAAGCTAATATATGGTTTATATATAATTAATGTTGTAATACTTTTTATATTTTACAATATTAAATTTATCAATTTACTGAATCTTAATATTTACACAAGTTGTACTTAACAATTTTTTAAATTAATTAATTCAACACTATTAGTGAATAATTTAAATATATCATAGAAATTCGGCTTTGCGTAATAGATTCATTCTTCCTCACCAGTCACAAACACGCAAAACTGAATTATTCTATTGCGTTAAAACAGCATTTAAATGTTTTGATATCGCTGCTTGAGTGACTCGCCAAGAGTCTAAAAAAGCTTTGCAATATACACAAAACAGCAATCAAAAATTTAAATTTGTAGCACTAAAAGCAAAAGTTTAAGAAATAAATTAAATATCAAAGTTAATACTTTCCGTCTTGTTTTAACTATTTGAAATAAGTGTATATGTAAAATAACTGAATAAGGAAGCAAAACAAATGGGTCTGGCAGTGAACGAGGGCAAGACGAAATATCTCCTGTCATCAAACAAACAGTCGTCGCACTCGCGACTTGGCACTCACGTCACTGTTGACCGTCATAACTTTGAAGTTGTAGATAATTTCGTCTATCTTGGAACCAGCGTAAACACCATCAACAATGTCAGCTTAGAAATCCAACGCAGGATAACTCTTGCCAACAGGTGCTACTTCGGACTGAATAGGCAATTGAGAAGCAAAGTCTTCTCTCGACGAACAGAAACCAAACTCTATAAGTCACTCATAAGACCCGTCCTGCTATATGGTGCAGATGCTTGGACGATGACAACATCTGATGAGTCGACGTTGCGAGTTTTCGAGAGAAAAGTTCTGCGAAAGATTTATGGTCCTTTGCGCGTTGGCCACGGCGAATATCGCATTCGATGGAATGATGAGCTGTACGAGATATACGACGACATTGACTTAGTTCAGCGAAATAAAAGACAGCGGCTACGCTGGCTAGGTCATGTTGTCCGAATGGACGAAAACACTCCAGCTCTGAAAGTATTCGACGCTGTACCCGCCGGGGGAAGCAGAGGAAGAGGAAGACCTCCACTCCGTTGGAAGGACCAAGTGGAGAAGGACCTGGCTTCGCTTGGAATATCCAATTGGCGCCACGTAGCGAAGAGAAGAAACGACTGGCGCGCTGTTGTTGACTCGGCTATAATCGCGTAAGCGGTGTCTACGCCAGTAAAGAAGAAGAAGAAGTATATGTAAAATAAAGCATATCAGAACTTTTATCTACAATTATGATGTCAATAAATCCTTTAGGAAGAACATATAATCAAGTACTTATAGACATACAAACACAATGTCACATTATTTGACGACACACCATAAAATTGGAAAGTGTTGAGTGTCCTCTACTTCTTCTTTACTGGCATAGACACCTCTTACGCAATTATAGCCGAGTTAGCAACAGCTAGGGATGATCGATGTTGTTGATCGATGTCATAATCGAAAGCTCAACATCGATGTTCGATATTTATCAAAAACCGAACAGCGATGTTGGATCCATCGATAATTTTTCATTAATAATTGACAAAGAAATAAAACACAATATTGTTACAAAAGTAATATTAAGTTGTATTTGTATTGCTATATGCATCCCTTATTATGAGCAATAGCTGTAGATATATAGAATAGCATTTGTCTTGTTGTAGACATCTGGCGCCGCGGCTGTCTGCTTGTCGAAACAATAGACATCTGGCGCTGCACTGTGTGCTTGTCTACTTAAACAATTGCTGAGTCTGGCGCCACGGCTGTCTGCTTGCGTCTGGTGCCGTATAGCATTATGTTCTGGTAATTTCCAGACGCAATATTCTAGAAGGACACGTCGGCATCAGCGAGAAGTGCGTGGCTATATAAGCCGTGTCAGCGCCAACGTAATCAACCAGTGCTAAGAGTAAACTGCTATAGTGTAGACGAGTTGTAAAATAAAGAGATTTTGTTGAAATGAATTAAACGGTTTTATTTGTCAATCCAGAGATACGAACCTAGTAAAGTAAATGAGCAAGCAGTAAAAATCGTAACAATTGGTGTCAGAAGTGGGAGAATTGAGAATTCAGCAATTAAAAAAGGAACTGGAGGAGCGTAATTTGCCGATAAGCGGGCAAAAGGCGGATCTGCAGGCACGACTACGTGAAGCAATGGAAGCGGATGGAACTAGTGTGGACGAGTCGAATTTGATGGGCCAGGAACTTCTACAAAGGTAGAAGAAAAAGTAGAAGAACAACGAACATCATCAAGTGTAGACACGAACATGCTGTTAGTGGCTATTAAGCAAATAATAGCTGAAAATATATCACAAATAGCAGAAAATGCAGTGCAAACAGAAAATCGTCTGGTACAGCAAATAGCTGAAAATACATCACAAATAGCAGAAAATGCAGTGCAAACAGAAAATCGTCTGGCACAGCAAATAGCTGAAAATACATCACAGTTAAAGTCCTGCCTTACACAACATATGACTGAAAATAATACGCAGTTAGAAAAGCGTTTGGTTCAACAGATTACGGAAAATACTACACAACTACAAAAACAAGTGCAAGAGAAATTTTCAAAATTTGAAGACGAATTAAGCACTTTAAAAATGACGAAGAAAATTTAAAATCAGAAGTTCTTCAATTAAGTAATCGTGTGCGAGAACTGCAACTGCATGGCCCTGCACCATCAACAAATAATCCAAAATTGAAGGCACCCACATTCGATGGAAGTATTCCATTTCAAATTTTCAAACTTCAGTTTGAAAAGACAGCAATGGCCAATAACTGGAATGCAGTGGACAAAGTGGCGTCCTTGTTTGTATCATTGAAAGGACCTGCGGCAGAAATCTTTCAGACTATTCCAGACTGTGAACGGGACAACTATGAGGCATTGATGAGTGCGATAGAAAGACGATATGGTAGTGAGCACCGGAAACAAATATACCAGATCGAACTGCAAAATAGGGGTCAGAAGATGAACGAGTCATTGCAAGAGTTCGCAACTGAAATAGAACGACTGGCTCATTTGGCAAATGCAGATGCACCTGTGGATTACATTGAGAGGGTAAAAATTCAATGTTTCATAAATGGAATTCGTGATGTGGACACCAAACGCGCCACATATACATTGCCAAAAAGAACGTTTGCTGAAACGGTTTCGCACGCCCTCACACAGGAAACAGCTTCCCTACTAAGTAAACCAGCACACAAAGTACAAAGGGTTGAAATGGAACAACCGGCGCTGATGGAAGAAATGTTGAAGACTCTGAAAGTAATTGCTGCACCGCGAGTAAATACAACAGGAAGATGTTTCAACTGTGGAAAAGCGGGTCACTTTGCCCGAAATTGCAATATAAAAGTAACCCATCAAAACGGAAACAACCAACAGATAACGAGGACGGAGCATCCACATCTCACAAGTCGTTAAACTAAAACGGAACAGTTCAAAGGGGCGTGAGCTGGTTCCCACAACTATTTGCCCCGCCATCTCGATATCACAAATAGGTCGCCATGACAACAATCTTACTATCAACGGTATCGTAAATGGACGACTGTCAACGCTTACTATGGATACTGGTGCCACACATTCAATTATCCGACCGGATGTGGTAAGAGGATCGGTTGAACCATTAGTCGGTTGCAAGCTTCGAACGGCCACCGGGTAGGAAGCAGCTGTCGCGGGAAAAGTGTTTTGCGAAGTAATGATCGGGACCCTGGAAGTTAATCACACCTTCATCGTAGCAGAAATCACGGATGAAATTATAATGGGAGTAGATTTCATGATTGATCACGGGGTTACTTTGGATTTAAACAAGCAAATGCTGTTTTGCCAGAACATGGAGATGCCTATAAACACCGGATATGTGACCAACGTTGAAAGTAAGAGGGTGATTGTTGATGATAATCAGAGTATTCCACCAAAATCTGAGGCGATTGTATGGGCTAAAGTGAATGGAGGAGGTGGGACTGAAGAATTGTGGATTGTGGAACCAACAAAAATAGATACACCCATATTGGTAGGAAGAACGCTTGTGAAAACTAGAGAAGACGCCACCATTCCGGTCAGAGTAGTGAATGAATTCAACACGCCTATAAGTCTGAAGAAAGGAGCAGTAATTGGACAGTGCCAGAATATAAGTGCAATAGCACGATGTGAACGGTCACAACAGTCACTATTGAGCCACACCAGATAAGTACTACACTCCTAAATAATTTCCTGAACGAACTGCATGGAAATGAAAAATTAAAAGCAGAAAAACTATTAGAAAAATACGCATCCATATTTGCAAACGAAGGAAACACAGGAAGAACCGGCATTGTCAAACATCGCATAAATACCGGAGACGCTAAACCAATCCGACAAGCTCCGCGTAGGGTTCCACTAGCAAAACGTGAGGATGCTAACAAAATTATTGAAGACATGCACAAAAACGGTGTAATCGAACCTTCAATAAGTCCATGGAGCTCACCTATCGTCTTAGTTAAAAAGAAAGATGGTAGCACCCGTTTCTGCGTAGATTATAGGAAGTTGAATGATGTCACAAAGAAAGACAGTTATCCTCTACCGAGAATCGACGATACATTAGACACCTTGTCTGGAGCGAAATGGTTTTCTACATTAGATCTACAAAGTGGATATTTGCAAGTCGAGATTGATGAACGTGACCGTGAAAAGACCGCTTTCAGTATGGGCGACGGGCTATGGGAATTCTCTGTGATGCCATTTGGGTTATGTAATGCGCCTGCAACGTTCGAGCGACTGATGGAACATGTGTTAAAAGGACTCAACTGGAAGACATGTTTAGTGTATCTTGATGACATTATCATCATGGGAAAAAGTTTCGATGATCATCTGAAAAATCTAGAGGAAGTCTTTCAGCGAATAGCATCATTAAGTGTTCATTATGGAAGAAGCAGGTCACATATCTCGGACATAAAGTGTCAACTGAGGGGATTCACATCGAGGAAGGAAAAATAAAAGCAGTCAAAGATTGGCCTCGACCCACCAACATACATGAACTCCGCAGCTTCCTCGGCTTATGCACGTATTACCGCCGTTTTGTACCTGGATTTGCGAACGTGGCTAGAAGTTTACATGATTTAACAAAGAAGAATCGCCCGTTTGTATGGCAGTTGGAACAAGAAAAAGCGTTTGAGCAGCTTAAAGAACTACTTTGTACGGCGCCGATGTTAGCTTATCCAATACCTGGAAAGAAATTCATCCTGGATACAGATGCGAGCGCTTATGGAATTGGTCTCAGCTCATCGACGGGCAAGAAAGAGTAATTGGGTATTACAGCAGAGTGCTCGGGAAACCAGAGAAAAACTACTGTGTGACGCGAAGAGAACTACTAGCTGTGGTGGAATGTGTAAAACATTTCCACAAGTATTTGTATGGACAACGATTCTTGCTGAGGACTGATCATACAGCATTAAAATGGTTATTACAGTTTAAGAATCCGGAAGGCCAAATTGCACGATGGATCGAAAGATTACAGAATTACGACTTCGAAACAGAACACCGAAAGGGGATTCACCACAAAAATGCGGATGCATTATCACGTCGCCCTTGTCCACTTGAATGTAAACATTGCTCCAAATCAGAGGGAAAAGAAGGTATAATCGACGTGCGATTACTGAATATAGAACCTGAAGATGATTGGACTCCTCACCGCATCAGAATCAATCAGCTGGAGGATCCTGATCTTGCAAAGCTGATAATAGCCAAAGAAAATGGGGTACGACCACCAAAGGAACAAATGAGTAACGAGAGTCCAACGGCAAAAGCATATTGGGCCCAATGGAACAGCATAAGCCTCGTTAATGGATACCTTCATCGTACCTGGGAAAGCGAAGATGGCAAACAGTCTCGTCTGCTGATCATAGTACCGAAGTCCATGATCCCGAAAGTATTGAAAGAATATCACAATGGACCTAGTGGAGGGCACCTTGGAATTACAAAAACTATAGAGAAGATTAAACAACGGTTCTACTGGATCGGTTGTCGAGATTCCATAGCAGAATGGATAAGTAACTGCGTAGAGTGCATGGCAGCTAAAGGTCCTAAAGCCAAAAGTCGCGGTAGGCTACAACAGTACAACGTGGGATCACCATTTGAACGAGTCGCAATGGATGTTGCAGGTCCGTTCCCAACCAGTACGGCGGAAACAAATATCTACTGGTTGTCATGGACTATTTCAGTAAATGGCCAGAAGTATATGCCTTACCAAACCAAGAAGCAAAGACAGTAGCCGAAGCGTTTGTAGAAAATTGGACAACAAGGTTCGGAGTGCCCGTCGAATTACACTCAGATCAAGGCAGAAATTTCGAATCTTCCATTTTCCAAGAAGTCTGTACATTATTGGGCATCCACAAGACACGGACAACAGCGTTACACCCACAATCAGATGGGATGGTAGAGAGATTCAACCGAACGCTCGAATAACATCTGCGAAAAATCGTTGATAAAGACCAATGGAATTGGGACAAGTGTATCCAGATGTTCCTGCTGGCGTATCGTTCAGCGAAGCACGAGACAACTGGTTACACGCCAGCAAAGATTATTTTGGGATCTGATCTGCGACTCCCTGCTGATCTTAAGTTTGGAACGAATCCTACAGCTGTAAGAAATGATGGAGATTATTGTTCTGCCTTAAAGGAAGAAACGTGTGAATTGCATCTAATGGTAAGACAGCATACGCATCTGATGAGCAATAAGATGAAGGACCGGTTCGATCAAGCGGCAAATTCAAAAGGTTTTGAAGAAGGTTATCTGGTCTTGTTGTACAATCCACTTCGAAAGAAAGGCTTGTCCCCGAAACTGCAGACAGCCTGGGAAGGACCCTATATGGTGATGAAACGACTTAATGACGTGGTATACCGCATACAAAGAAATGGAAAAGCACAATGTAAAATGAAAGTAGTACATTTGGAGAGGCTCGCCCCATTTGGTTCAAGAGGATTTGTGCCTAATCGGGACGATTAGGCTTTAGTGGAGGGCAGTGTTACAAAAGTAGTATTAGTATTAGCTGTAGGTATATAGAATAGCATTTGTCTTGTTGTAGACATCTGGCGCCGAGGCTGTCTGCTTGTCGTAACAATAGACATCTGGCGCCGCACTGTCTGCTTGTCTACTTAGCTGAGTCAGGCGCCGCGGCTGTCTGCTTGCGTCTGGCGCCGTATAGCATTATGTTCTGGTAATTTCCAGACGCAATATTCTAGAAGGACACGTCGGCATCAGCGAGAAGTGCGTGGCTATATAAGCCGTGTCAGCGCCAACGTAATCAACCAGTGCTAAGAGTAAACTGCTATAGTGTAGACGAGTTGTAAAATAAAGAGATTTTGTTGAAGTGAATTAAACGGTTTTATTTGTCAATCCAGAGATACGAACCTAGTAAAGTAAATTAGCAAGCAGTAAAATTCGCAACAATATATAAATTCGAAATTTATTAAGCAACAGATCAAATTATTACATATCCCACTATTTTTTATTAATTGACTGAAGGAAAAGAAATTTTGGTAAAGAAGAATATTTTAATCGGTTTCTTTGTTGATAAAGAGTAGAACCAGCTTTTGAAAAGCTTTCTGGGAAAAATAAGATAATAAGAAAAGGAGAAAGATCCTTTTTTTACAAATCTACTTCTGGGAAAAATAAGAATTCATATTTTTGGACTACTATATAATAATTGTGGCATAAAATGTATATACCAATTGAAATAATAAATTTAAAATGCGCAATAATATTTTGATTTATGCTTGTATAAGTTTTTTAAATTTAAGATTTCGCTCATTCCCAACCCAATTTGCATAATTTTTCTGTAAATTAACAATATTAAACTAAATATTAATTTTTTGAAAAAATGTTATTTTCAACATGTACTTTATTTTTATAATATAACACGACCGTCTTAATACTCGCTCTTCTAATTTTCATATTGCCAAATAGAAAATGCCGTGGGCATATGTGCAAATGGGATATGTTGCCTCTTTAAAATTTTCATAGAAATGAAAACTGCGCTGTCAAACTGCTGAAGTGACAGCTTCTAGCTTACTATGCATGACAAACTAGATAGTATTCTATATCTAGTAAGCTATGAGCAATGGGGAGTCTCCACAGGCAATGGGCACGGCAATGCAGCTAGATTCCATATATTCTATCCTGTCGAGATGCCCCGTAAGTTGCATTACATTGGTGGACGTCCGTGTCGTGAGTGAGGCCGTAAGATAACATCAATGATCGATTCCGTTAACATCGATGTTGCGATATTTTTCGTACGGTAACATCGATATTAAAACATCGATGGTTTTGCTTTCAATATCGATGATCATCGAACATAGATGCCGAAGCCGTTGTCTCTTGATTCGCTGATAAATCTTTCTTTGAATCATCAGATGTCATCGTCCATGCGTCTGCATAATATAGCAGAACGGAAATAATAAGTTACTTATAGAGTTTGGTTTTTGCTTGTCGTTAGAGGACTTTACTTCTCTATTGCCTACTCAGTACAAAGTAGCACCTGTTGGCAAGAGTTATTCTGCGTTGGATTTCCAGGCTGCCCACGTTCACTACTAGATCCATCTGCTTCGCTCATCCAGTTTGAAGAAAGCAAAACTAAATGATATCGTCCATTATCATCGGCATACGCCAGCAGCTTTTTACTCTTATAGATTGCACCTTCTCGATGAAGTTCTGCAGCTGGAATTATTTATATTTATATATATTAAGTAGATTGAAGAAGTCGCACGAAAGGGAGTCGCCTTGTCGGAAACCTCGTTTGGTATCGAACGGCTCGGAGAGGTCTGGTATTGCTCCACGTCAGTTTATACAGCCGTATTAGTTTTGCGGGAATACAAAATTCAGACATAGCGGCATGAAGCAGTTCTTTCTCGTGCTACTAAAGAGGAGGTGTTGTGTACCGGTCCTTGTTTCACGGGTCTTTTCCTAGATTTAGCGCATGGTGAATATCTGATCAGTTTTTGAACTTCAAGGTCTAAAGTCACGCTGATAAGATCCTATCACTTTGTTGATGGTTGGCTTTAATGTTTCCACGGTAGTTGGTGCAGATTGTGGGGTCTCCCTTTTTGTGGATTGGCAGAGCACACTTAAATTCCAATCATTGGGCATGTTTTCGTCCGACCATATTTTACAAAGAAGTTGATGCATGCTCCTTTTTACTTTTTGGCCGCCGTGTTTGTGTAGCTCAGCCGGCAATCCATCGGCCCCCTCCACTTTGATGTTCTTCAGATGGACAATTGCTATTCTAACTTTTTCATGGTATGGCAATGGAACATCTCTCTTTTTCCGTCTGCAAATGCGTCTCGGTTCGTTTTTCAACTCATCCCATCCCGGCACTCCTCGTCGTACCAGATGTTTTTTGCATTTTCCGAAAACCAATAGTGCACAACATTATCGATCTGGTTGGCAGTTTCTCGATCCGGAGATAGCTAGGTAGCTGGATGAATTTTTCTATGCTGGAATCTAGTACTATAGATAACCACATTTCGGGCCCCGGCGAAGACGATCAGCCTCAACCCATTTGGCGATGTTTCCTCGTGGATCCCGAATTTACTGACAGTTGTGCCAAAGATACCTTCCTTGCCCACCCTGGCGTTAAAGTCGCCAAGAACGATTTTGACATCGTGGCGGAGGCAGCTCTCACAGGTGCGGTCCAAGCTCATATAAGGCATCTTTGGTCACATCGTCCTTCTCTTCCGGCGGCACAAATCACCAATATGTTGAAGAACTTCGCTTTGATGTGAATTGTGGCTAGACGTTCATCCACCGGCATCTTCCAAATTAAGGGACTGGGCATTCCAGGTGCATGCCCTTAAATCGTTATCCTTTGTGCGTTTGCCATGGTTGTCATCAAATGGGGGGTCATTCGAGGTTGTTTACGTTTTTTCATTGGTAGTGATTTTTAAGTGGCGGGTCACAAACTCAGCGCACAACCATATGCAGGGGATGTTTACCCTTCAAACGGTTGTTTTCTGGCTACCCAGAGGATACTTGGCCTAGGACCGGAAGTCGTGAGCTGCTTGAGCCATATGTATAAGAATCGTTTCTGGCCACTCCCAAGTGAATGGCAATTACAGAACTTTCCTCACTTGCGTGAACTTCTACACATGACTCCATCCTCTTCGTATCAGCTAACTAAAACAATAGAAAATTTAATTTAATTTAATTTTTTTTAGTTTACATGTGTTTACATAACAGTTAGTAGAAAAGAAAAATACTATTTTTAAAAATTTTCAGTAATTATTATGATTAGCTTTTAAAAATTACCATTTATATATACACTACAAACTGAATTTTCCTACGTATAATACAACCAATTTTTTGACAACATTTATGTTTGTTTTTTACTATATTACCATTATTTTTTGGTATATTGTTATACTTTGTAAAATTTGCAATACCTAATAAATTAATTTACTAATGCGTAACATTCACACAATGTGTACACATGTTAGCTAATTTAACAATAATATTTTGAATTAATTAATTTAGAACTATTAGTATTAAGTAATTAAAATATAATAATAACAAATTTTAAACAATTTTCGGGAACATTACACTTACGGCAGCTAATTGCTCGTCCTCAAGTGCTGTACAAAATACTTTAAAAAGTTATTCCATTCCATTTGTTGTTCAAAGTGTTTAGCCAATATTTTTTTTTAAATAATTTTTTTTGTTTTGTATTCACTATTAGCGATTGGAAATATTGAAATGACTAGAAATACTGTTCTTGTTGTTTCTTTGTTTATACATGTCCATTGGATCTGTTAGAACCCTGGACTGGTGGTGGCGGCATACTGGCACCTGAGTATGATGGGGTGACACCCATCAGAAATGGCTGTCGGGCTAATGTCGAAACTGCCTCTTTTCCAGTTAAAACCTAGGCAGGCCTCAGAGTATCAATAGCATCGACATACGCCAGCAGCTGTACACTCTTATAAAAGATTGTACCTGCTCGATTACACAGCTTACACAGCCGTATTAGTTTTGCGTGGATACCAAATTCAGACATCGCGGCATAAAGGCAGCTCCTTTTCGTGCTGTCGAAAGCAGCTTTGAAATCGACAAAGAGGTGGTGTTTGTCGATTCTCTTTTCACGGGTCTTTTCCAAGATTTGGCGCATGGTGAATATCTGGTCGGTTGTTGATTTACCAGGTCTGAAGCCACACTGATAAGGTCCAATCAGTTTGTTGACGGTGGGCTTTAATCTTTCACACAATACGCTCGATAGAACCTTGTACGCGATGTTGAGGAGGCTTATCCCACGGTAGTTGGTGCAGATTGTAGGGTCTCCTTTTTTATGGATTGGGCATAGCACACTTAAATTCCAATCGTTGGGCATGCTTTCATCCGACCATATTTTACAAAGAAGCTGATGCATGTTCCTTATCAGTTCTTCGTCGCCGTGTTTGAATAGCTCGGCCGGTAATCCGTCGGCCCCTGCCGCTTTGTTGTTTTTCGGGCGGGCAATTGCTATTCGAACTTCTTCATAGTCGGGCAATGGAACGTATTTTCCATTGTCATCGATTAGGGTATCGGATTCGCCTTCTCCTGGTGTTGTGCGTTCACTGCCATTCAGCAGGCTGGATACGATTTCCCTCCATAATTTAAGTATGCTCAGAGCATCGGTGACTAGATTACCTCTGGGGGTTCTACAAGAGTATGCTCCAGGCTTGAAACCTTCTGTAAGCCGCCGCAATTTTGCGTAGAATTTTCGAGCATTATCTCTGTCGGCCAGCTTATCAAGCTCTTCGTATTCACGCATTTCGGCCTCTTTCTGTTTCTTTCTGCAAATGCGTCTCGCTTTACTCTTCAACTCTCGGTATCTATCCCATCCCGCACGTGTTGTGGTCGATCGTAACGTTGCGAGGTAGGCAGCCTGTTTTCTCTCCGCTGCGACACGGCACTTCTCGTCGTACCAGCTGTTCTTTTGCACTTTATGAAAACCAATGGTTTCGGTTGCAGCTGTACGTAAAGAGTTTGAAATGCCGTCCCACAGTTCCCTTATACCGAGTTGTTGACGAGTGCTCTCAGAGAGCAGGAATGCAAGCCAGTATCCGAGCCGAATTTTTCAGCTGTCTGTTGTGATTGCAGCTTCTCCACGTCGAACCTTCCTTGTGTGTCCGAGTCGATGTTAGGACCTCGGAGCGTACGCAAGTCTAGAACACTGAAGACGTGTCTCCCGTCTATTACAACATGATCGATCTGGTTGGTGGCTTTTGGGTCCGGAGACAGCCAGGTAGCTTGATGTATTTTCTTGTGCTGGAATCTAGTACTACAGATAACCATATTTCGAGCCCCGCCGAAGTCGATCAGCCTCAACCCATTTGGGGATGTATTCTTCTTCCATTGGGGAGTGGGCGCAAATCAGCGATATGTTGAAGAACCTCGCTTTGATGTGGATTGTGCCTAGACGTTCATTCACCGGAGTGAATAACAGTACTCGGCGATGGAGTCTCCCTCCCTCCACGAATCCAACACCAAACTTGCGCTCCTTTATATGGCCACTGTAGTAAATGTCACAAGGACTTACTCGTCTCTGTCCTTGTCCCGTCCATCGCATTTCTTGGACGGCGGTGATGTCAGCCTTTATTTTCACGAGGACATCAACCACCTGGGCAGCGGCACCTTCCCAATTAAGGGACCGGACATTCGAGGTGCATGCCCTCAATTATCGTTTGCCATGGTCGTCATCAAAGGGGGGGTCTCTTATCCGAGGCTGTTTTTGCTTTTTTATTGGGGGTGTTTTTTTACGTGGCGGGTCCCAAACCCAGCGCACAACCCTAAGTAGGGTCCGTCTCACTTTATCTCGCCTTCAAATGGATGTTCTTAGGCTACCCAGAGGATACTTGGTCAAAGACCGGAAGTCGTGAGCTGCTTGAGTCATATGTAAAAGAATCGTTTCTGGCCACTCCCAAGTGAATGGTGATCAGAGAACTTTCCTCACTTGCGTGAACTTCTACACATGACTCCATCCTCCATCTTACATATAGTATATCTGACATACATAAATATACTTTTATAAAGCAAAATACTTAAATGATAATACAATATAAATATATATACATATGTCGCAAGATACACATTTAGTTTATGTTAAATGCGAAAAATCGCATGCACATTTTTTTAAATGAAATATCATTATCATCCTGCATACGAACAGACATGAACATAATTGTACACTAGTTAGGGAAAGTTTGCATACGGATAAACTGGGCTTTAAACTATTTGAAAAAACTGATAAAAAAATTCAGTATTTCAAACTTAAATTCAGTTTTTATTTATATATTGAAACTCAGTTTTACTATAAAAAAAGCTTTTGATTCAAAAATATCCAAACAGAAGCAAAATTAAATGAAGAAGCCATGACTAATAGAAAACAGTTCAAAAAAAGTTTGCGTACAGATGTAAGGAACAATTTTTTTATATAACAAAATTAGGGAAACTGATGGTTATTGACTTGTGGGGTATCCTTTATGTTTTAAAACTTCTGCTAACTGCTTTGGTATTGATTTTACCAATTTTTGTCGTCTCTCCTGAAGAAATTTTATTCCATTCTTCGAGAATGATCTTTTTCAAGTTTGGATGAAAACTGTATTCCCGATTACTGCGCTCCGACAAGTCCCACAAGTGCTCAATAAAATTGATATCTGCAGATTGTGGAGGTGAATGCAATTTCTTCGGCACATTATATGTATAACAGCCATAGCTTGATTATGTCTGTTGTGTGTTTCAGATCGGTATCCTGTCTTTAAAATATCAAGATCGAACCTGTTAACCGTGCTTCACTGTAGGCACTAAGTTTTCTTTACCTTTCTTGAACATCTTTTGCTATTTGGGAAGGCTTAAGTTGAGGATTTTCCTGTATTTCCTTAGTAATGTACCGCTCTTCTCGATCACTGAGCTTAGAGGGACGTCCAGAACGATGCTCAGCAACTGAGAATCTCTTGACTTAAAATAACAAATCAGTTTTTGAATAGAATAGTAACGCGAAGTTTTGCCTTCTTTCCATAATTTTACGATTATATCCCTTTCAAGAGAAATAGTTCTTTTGCTAGTACCAGCTATTTATTCAATGTGTCGAATTTTTATCAAAATTATCTTAAGAACATTAATTACGCTTAAATAAATACTTTTTTCACCGTTTCGTTTGAACTTGTAATGTGGGAATTCCATTTTTAAAATTTATACGCAAACTTTCTCTGCGACAGCGAAGGCTAGATTTTGAAAGATTAATCGATAAAGCTCATGAATATTAAGTTTAATATTCTAAATAAAAAAAATATACTAATAAAAATTTTAATAGGAAAAATGGACATTACAAAGTCATAGCTGATTGTGTTCACAAACTTTTTCTGACTAGTATATGTATATTGGAACTTTAGCAAAGTTAGTTTGCTCTATAAGTTGTTTTTAAATGTTATTAAATGTTAGAATATACATACATACACATGTATAATATAATTAAGTTCACATTATTGTGTGTGTTTTAGACATCCTGCGTACGTATACGATATGTTGGACGTAGACGCACAATACCTTTCAAAGATTTTACATTTTTAACATCTATATATACATATGTATGTATATATGTGTAGAAATAAGGCACAAATTAAATATTACACACAAATCCACAATCTTAAACATAACTTTTTATTAAATATACATTATCTACCTGCATTTATTGATTTCGTAAAGTTATGCATTTATAACTTATTCACCTGTATTGCATTTAATTCTCAATTTAATACAGAAATGCTCGAAAAAGTTTTCTGCAATATTAAATGTATTAGTTATACAAACAATGTAAAAATCACAACGCTTACCATATTCATCTTTTTAGCTTTTCAGTTTTCTACTTGTATATATAAATTAGCAGCTCGTCCCGGCATCGGGAAATTGGATATAAAACACTTTTTTCACAAATATTTTTATTTGTATTAAAAAAAATCCCATAGTTATATTTGTATGTAAGTCTATTTATGTTCAATTTCTTTGATGGTTTAAGTGGCGGGCACTTTTGAAAAATTAAAAAATAAAAATAATAATAATCAAAAAATTAAAATTACAGTAATAAATAATGAATTCAGTCGTTTTACATATAAGTAAATAATAAATTATTAAATAAATATATTAAATAATAATAATAATAATTTTCTTTAAAAATTAGCGTATAAAAATATTATAAGTAAAAGTAATAATTACGAAAAAAATAAAATAAAAATACTAATTTTGAAAAATTAAAAAATAAAAATAATAATAATCAAAAAGTTAAAATAACAGTAATAAATAATGAATTCAGTCGTTTTACATATATTTTTGCCACTGCACGTGCTCAATTCTGCTAAATAGCAGCGACAACGTTGAATTCCTTACTTTGATTCTATCGACTCTGTTAGCCGCCAAATCGAACATCATACAGAAATCAATTTGCACCTTCTCTATACTTTACATTCTCTGGCCCGGCGCGCTTTTCAGAATGCATCGCAAACAACGGTCACGGCACTATGGCGGTTTTGTTTACTTTTTGAATTTTTTAATTCGTAATATCTTTTGAATGGAAAGTCCAATTTAAAAACTATTTTATAGGTAGTTAAATGGTCTTGACCATAAAATAATTTATTTGGATAAAGATTAATATAAACACTTAAATAGCATGGTTTGAATTTGGTTAGCATTTTCATTAATGTTTAAAATGAAAAAAGTTGTTGTAGTGGCATAACTACAATAGTTGGACATATGCTACCACGGAGTTTTTTGTAGACATTATGATGTTCTTCAATATTGTTGTACATTATTTCGTTCTATCGCTAATAGTTTCGGCAGCACATTCGACGAAAGACATTTTAAGACTAATTTTTCTACACCTTCGGTTACATTGCTCAAATTTTACCAAGGATCCTTAATTTTTTTTCAAAATGAAATGTAGCCTATGTCAAATTGGAAGAATGTAGCATTCTATTGGTGAAAGAATTTTTTTAATCGGCCCAGTACTTTTTGAGCCTATTCATTACAAACATACAAAAATAGAGGTACAATATTTTCCTGTTTATAATATTAGTATAGATTAAAATGAAAAAAGTTGTTGTAGTGACATAACTACAATAGTTGGACATATGCTACCGCGGAGTTTTTTGTAGACATTATGACGTTCTTCAATATTGTTGTACATTATTTTGTTCTATCGCTAATAGTTTCGGCAGCGCATTCGACGAAAAACATTTTAAGACTCATTTTTCTACACCTTCGGTTACATTGTTCAAATTTTACCAAAGATCCCTATTTTTTTCAATATGAAATGTAGCCTATGTCAAATTGGAAGAATGTAACATTCTTAACATTCTTTTTTAAATCGGCCCAGTACTTTTTGAGCCTATTCATTACAAACATACAAAAATAGGTACAAATCTTTCTTCTTTATAATATTACGAGTAGTATAGATTATATATGTTGGAGAGAATGAAGCAATTTAATTGCAACCCTGCGAATAATCCATAGCACTGTAACTTAAGTTAAGCTGTCATATATTATCTGTAACTTATATAACTCAATTCCGTAAAATTGATTGAAATAAACGCACATAAAACAACAGGTTATGGGCCCAGGGCATAAATTTTTTAAATTAAAGTTATATTTTATGGGCTGTATTAAATAAAAAGATTCGTACATCATCAATTGTATCATATATGGTGATAGTGATATAAATGGCGAGTTCAACAGTGAGGATTGATCCGCTAAACGCGGATAACTACGATACGTGGAAGTTGCACATGCGTGCAATTCTTGTGAAATCTGATTTATGGTGCTACGCATCTAGAGCTATACCTTGTCCAAACGACAACGCAGCGAAGTGGATACATTTCGATCAGAAAGCCTGTGCGGATATAATGCTTTCAATTACACCATCAGAATTGGGTCTGATAACTGAATGCGAAACTTCACACGAAATGTGGAAAAAGTTGGAGTCTACGTTCCAGTCAAAGGGTCCTGCGCGAAAAGCTACCCTACTGAAACGTATTGCACTCGCCCGCATGAAGGAGGGTGATAACGTTCGCGAACATTTAAACGAATTTTTCCATGCTGTCAACAAACTGAAGGAAATAAATGTTACTGTTGGGGATGATTTATTAACTATATTGCTTCTTTATAGTTTACCCGATTCGTTTGAGACGTTCCGATGTGCGCTGGAAACTCGAGATGAACCCCCCAAGCCAGAAATTTTAAGAGTAAAGATACTGGAAGAAGAACAATCCAGGCAAGCAAAAGAAGCAGCAGCAGAGCATAACGTGTTAATTGCTCAACGAAGAACAAACGTCAGAAATACAAGTGATGGTAAGCCTTCTATCAATCACAACAAAAAGTCAACAAAAGAAAAGCAAGATAAACGAACTTGCTACAAGTGCGGCGAAGTTGGTCACATATCGCCAAATTGTCCATCAAGACAAAGGGTAAAAAACTACAACGCAACTACTGGAACGAAAAAGGAGAACTTCGAAAAATCCATGTTTTTCGAATCAGCACGTATAATAACCAACTCCGGCGAATATTGGTGCTTAGACAGCGGCTGTTCATCACATATGAGTGCGAAAAAGAGCGAATTCAATAACTTTAGAGAGATTCGCAAGACTCTCAGCCTGGCAAACAACAACACAGCTGAAATCACGGGTATAGGCAACGTTAAAGTTATTATCAACGAAAATAATAGCGAAGAGCGAACTAATTTCGAAAATGTATTGTATGTTAAAGATTTAAGAACGAGTTTACTATCTGTTTCGAAAATTGCGAAAAGGGGGTTTGAAGTAATTTTTCGGCGAAATGAAGCTGTCATTTCAAAGAATGGGGAAACTATTCTGACAGCGATAAGAATCGGTGACTTGTACTACGTTAAAGGTTTTGATCAATCTGCGAGATTTTCGCAAATGAAGTCAAATAGCATAAATACATGGCACGTACGAATGGGCCATCTAAACGAAAAAGACTTAAAACGCGCAATAGGTATGGTACACGGTATAAATTTTAATACAAATGAAAAACTGCAAACTTGCGAAATTTGTTTAAGCGAAAAACAGACACGAGAAAGATTTTCAAAGCAGAGGGACCAACGTACAACCGAGTTACTGGAGATTGTACACAGCGATGTTTGCGGTCCAATGAAGGTTTGCTCACATTCAGGTGCAAAGTACTTCGTGACATTCACTGACGATTTTTCGAGATATTCCGAGGTTTATTTCATGAAAAATAAGTCAGAAGTTTTAGAAAAATTTAAAATATTTAAGAATATGGCGGAAACGTATACAGGGAAGAAAGTTAAAATACTACAGACAGACAACGGGTTGGAGTATATGAGTAACGAATTTCAAAACTATTTAAATGAATGTGGAATTAAGCGGCGTTTGACCGCTCCTTATACACCACAGCAGAATGGCATAGCTGAAAGAAAAAATATAACTCTTTTATAAATATCTAGATGCATGCTGACACAAGCAAGATTAAAAACAATATTTTGGGCAGAGGCTGTAAATACAGCAAACTATATTCGAAATAGGTGTCCCACAAAAGTCCTAGAAGATGAAGTGCCTATCAAGATGTGGTCGGGTAAAACTCCCACAGTCATTCACTTCAGACCATTTGGTTTAAAATATTACGTTTTAATAAAAGATGAGTCAAATGAAAAATTTGATTCCAGGTCTGAAGAATGTATACTAGTAGGTTATTCGAATGAAGCTAAAGCGTATTGATTGTGGTCTCCTCAAAAGAAGAGGATTCTAGTCAGTCGAGATGTGAAATTTTTAGATAAATCATTTGATAGAAATGATGATAAATACTGTGAAGATGGATCTGTAGAGATAGATTTCGATACACGAAAAGATGAAAGCATAGTTGAATCTGAGAAAATAATTGAGGGGTCCTCAAGCGAAAGTGAAAATGAAAACATAAATACTGAATCAATCGTTCCGAAAAGGGGCAAAGGTAGACCAAAGCTAATTCGAAGTGGAACGCGCGGACGGCCCAAGAAGTCATTTCAAGAAGTCAAAACTAAGAAAAATGATACTGAATCTGAATCTAGTGTAGATTTTGAAGAATGTGAATATGCAAATATATCGCTAGTAAATGATCCAACTACTTTTCAAGAAGCTATAAACAGTGAAGAATGTAATATGTGGCTGCGTGCCGTTGAAAATGAATATATGGCTCAAATTTCAAACAAAACATGGGACATAGTAGATCGACCTGTAGGACGAAAAGTTATTGGAAATCGTTTTGTGTTTCGTACAAAAGAAGGCAATGTTAAAAAAGCACGCCTAGTAGCAAAAGGGTGCTCGCAACGTCCAGGGGAGGATTTCAATATCACTTATTCCCCAGTTACAAGATTGACATCGATCAGAATAATAGCTGCGATTGCAACCCAAAAGAATCTTCAAATACATCAAATGGATGTTATGACTGCTTACTTGAACGGTGACCTAGATGAAGCAGTATATATGGAAATACCTGAATATTTAGAAGTAATCCTTAAAAAGGTAGCAGCAGGATATCCGACAAACATAAAAAGGCTAAAGCTGAAGAAATACGACGTACAGCAGAAAATTGGCAGAAGTCAATATCGAAAATCAAAGATCCGGTATGTAGACTACACAAATCTTTATATGGGTTACGACAGTCTGGGTTTCAATGGTATCAAAAATTAACGAATAAACTAAGACAAATATGATTTATTGCATCTAAATGCGATCCCTGTTTATTTATATTGAAACAAAAATCTAAGATAATGTTAATTACAGTGCATGTAGATGATTTGCTCATTGCTACGAATGATCATGAATGGTTAAAACATCTCAAGAAATCTCTTTCGGAAAGTTTTGAAATGAAAGATTTAGGACCAGTTAAAACATGTCTGGGTATTGAATTTAAACAAGATTTGAAGAATCATACACTATTTTTAAATCAACGAGATTACGCTATTAATATTTTAAAACGTTTTAAAATGGAAGACTGTAAACCAGTCAAGACACCCCTCGAATACAATTGCAAACTTGAAAAACCAGTTAAGTCAGACAACAAAGAAATACAGAATATTCCATATCAAAGTTTAATTGGTGCTCTATTGTATTTGGCTGTAACAACACGTCCTGATTTAGCATTCGCAGTTAATTTTCTAAGCCAATTCAATTCTAATTATAGTTTCGAGCATTGGAAAGCGGCCAAAAGAGTACTGAGATATTTAAAAGGAACTTTAAATTATGGCTTACTTTATGAGCAGACAGATGAAGAATTGTATGCAGTCGTCGATGCTGATTGGGGTGGTAATTTAACCGATAGACGTTCATATTCCGGTTACGCTTTTATATTGGCTGGAGCCGCAATATCCTGGGAAGCCCGTAAGCAGAAGACAGTATCACTTTCAAGTACCGAATCCGAATACATGGCTTTGAGTGAAGCTACAAAAGAGGCTAAGTACTTACGAGAAATGGTAAATGAGATCGGGTTTAAGCACGAAAGTATAACTATTTACAACGACAGCCAAAGTGCACAGAAGTTAGTGCAGAGCATAGCATTCCATTCACGTACTAAGCACATAGATGTACGTCATCACTTCATACGCGAGAAACATCAAAGCGGCGATATCAACTTGAATTATATGCCAACAGAAGATATGCCAGCTGATGTCCTTACCAAAGGATTGCCTGTGGAAAAACACTACAAATGCATTGAAAATATGGGCATGACGAATAAATGTTCATAAATTATAATGCAATCAAAATTCTTCGAGGGGAGATGTTGGAGAGAACGAAGCAATTTAATTGCAACCCTGCGAATAATCCATAGCACTGTAACTTAAGTTAAGCTGTCATATAATATCTGTAACTTATATAACTCACTTCCGTAAAATTGATTGAAATAAACGCACATAAAACAACAATGTATATTTATCAAAAAATATTTTTGATAAATATAATTACCAATGATTCTTTTAAATATAAATATAAGTAGAAATCAAGGCGAATTTTTTTAAACTAAAATTTTTTATTGCAGACTAAAAAGCCAAGAAAGACTCGTAAATGTGTACATTGATAATGGGGATGTTCGAGTCTCAATCACTGCGGCAATATTGCAAAGCATCATATTCGACGCAAAAATATGGCAACTTTTGCAAATTTCAAGCGTTCGAACAACTCAAATATTGACATTTCGTGCGCGCAAAAGTGACAAAATCGGCATCAACAAAATTCGTGATGGAGGAAATGAGGTAAGCGAAATCGCTCTTTATTTTTGTTTATAACTAATTATTATTATTAATTATGTGTACTAATGAATAATATTATATTATTTTTTATTTTAAATATCATTTCCAGCCCGAAGCTAAGTCACAATTTTACCAAGCTCCTCGTGAGATGCCGGCTCGAAATGGAGCACGAATTTTCTGCGGGGAAACGTAAAAAGTCGGTATTATGGGCAAAAGTGGTCAACAAAATGAGCTTGGTCAATAAGGATGTTCCGCAATCAAAGGACCTTATGCAGAGAAAGTTTTTAAATTTATTTGCGACATACAAACGAATAAAGAAACGAAATGGGCAGACTGGGAGAGAGGCAACAAGCTGGGAGTTCTTTGAAGAGTTCGACGAGGTGTACGGTAGGCGGCATTCCATACAACCGCCAGCCAAAAACCTTCAAGGCTCCATAGTGGATAGCGCCGAAGTATGTGAATGGAGTGGGGATGAAAAGACCGACGACTCTTACGAGGGTCAACTCGTAAACGAACGACGAAAGCGTCCAAAGACTGCCGCCAATGAAGCATTGGAATTTTTAAAGAATGAGGCTCTAAAAGAACAAGCACGTCATGAAGAAGTGCTACAATTTGAAAAAGAAAAATTGAATTTTGAAAAAGAAAAAATAAACGTAATGATGAAGCTGCGGGAAACTTTAGAAAAGTTAACCGAAAAGTAAAAAAAAAAAAACAATTTAATGTAAACCTGATCTCTAATTATAATTTTTTATTACTGTTGTGACCTGTACTTGAAGTAGTTGAAATGAAATAAAATATCACATGTACATATATTTATTTACTAACATTTTTATTTAAAAAATAAAAAATTTAAGAAACAAACAACATTTTTAAATTATTTCTTTTGATAATACCTTCGTTAGTATCATTTATGTTTTCATGCATTTCAGCATCGTTTTCATTAAATATTTCGAAATTTTCCAATGGATAATTGATTTCAGAATCATTAAAATTGTTCCGCATTATTAAATTATGCAAAATTACACAAGCTAATACTACTTTTGATACCTCTTCCATATTTTGAATATCAATATGATTTAAAATTTTGAATTTTCCCCTCAAAATCCCAAAAGCTTGTTCTATGAATACCCGAGTTGAACTTAAATAATAATTAAATTGTTTCTCCTCTCTCAACAGATGTCCATTATCTCTATAAGGCGCGATCAAATATTTTGAAAGAGGATAAGCTGAGTCAGCTAAAATTATAGCATCTTTTGCAAGTTGTATCTCTCCACACGTAATTCCTTTGTATATCGGACTATTTTTCCATACGTTGGCGTTATGGCAGCTCCCTGGGTAGCCGATAAAAACATCCAAGAAACGAAATGTGCTGTCGCATATGCCCTAAACATTGCAAATGTTTTATGTTTTTAAAATAGTTCTAGCTTAACCATCACCATATGTACATACCTGCATAATAATGGAATAGTTCCCCTTTCGGTCATAGTAGCTAATTGCATCCTTCTTCGGTGTGTTTATTTTAAAATGTGTCCCATCCAAACAGCCGACTACGAAAGGAAATGCATTCGGCCGGCTCGCTTGGAAACGCTCCATTATTGTTTGCTATTGGGAAATTGATGGCCAACATATTTCATGCATCAACTGACAAATTGCATTGATCGTTTTAAGAAAAATTTTGTGGGCAGTCCCTTTTGAAACATCAAATTTATCTGATAATTCACGATAAGTGACTCTGCTGTTACTAAGCTTCCACAGGGTAATATGCAAGGCCTGATCCATTGAATATTCCCCTCGTGACGTTATCCAAAAAGGCTCCAAGGCGCTCTTTAATTCCTACGAAGTATATACATATATATGTGTTTATTTAGATTATTTAAATCAGAAAACTTACCGCAAATGTTTCACGAGACATCCGAAAATGTGACAAATATATGTCCGGAGGATAAAATGGAATTGTCTTGAAAAAATTTTGCGATTTCACTATCGTCCTCTTTTTTAAAATTTCAGTCAACAGCCATTTCTTTTTACGCGCAAAACTTTCTTTCCTTTTTTGTTTGTATTTCAAAAGTAAAGCACTCTCACTCTCCACCATGCTATCAACTGTTAAATTTATTAAAAAATTCATTTTAGAAACTTTTTAACTCCACTTGTTCAATTTACTTGCATGCCGCGCAAAATATTTGCAAAATATATGCATAAGTATCAGCTGAGCATCTGCAAAAAAACATCAGGGTTGCAATATTGCCGCAGTTATTTGCTTGCTCGAACATCCCCAATTTCTTCGAAGATTGCACCGTTGTCTGCGAATATATTCCGTGATAAGTTTCATGAAGATATCTTGTAAGATAAGTTTTCTATACAATAATTAGATTTTGATTGGTCATCGGTTCGCGATTAATTTGTTATCTGAACTTCTAAAAATTAGTGAAATCGGAGGGTAACACCGCCTCTCCTCACAAAATGGTACTGTTGAAAACTACTATAAGCGCGATAAATCAATAACTAATTACGCCAGAGACATTAAATTTTACCACCAAATTAATACGAAAGGGCTTTAACTGAGCGGCTACTGAAAGACAGATGTAGTAAATTCCTTTGCTGATGTGGCCCGGAAACTTATTATCATTGGTTGTGGATGAGGGTAATTTAATTTCTAAGGAGAAATTCCTAAAGCCCCATTGAAATGGGTTCAATCCATACAAACGTCGCGTTACAAGTGCTGTTAAGCAAGATTGGCGAGTTGGCGGTATACCCCGTAGCCAGACTGGTAGCAAGAAGACAAGAAGGAAACACCATCTAGGCCAAGGGCAAGGGTCTGGACCTCAGCTACACGATTGCTGGCAAAATTGGTGCGAGATCAATAAATCCATAAGAAGATCAAGATCAGGACCTACAATTCTGATGCCGATGCTGTCGATCATATAATATCGGCTAACTTGATGGGTGAAGTCGAGGACGTTCTTATGGAGTCATAAGTAACCTCGAACGTAATGAGCAGGGTTAGTGTTCGTTGGGGTCTGAGCTTGTGGATAGACTCTTAAAATTATATACTCGAGTGCATCTGAAGAGGGTGCAGACAAAGGGATTACAAATGCGTCATCTTAAAATAAATCATTAACATAGAGAAATAACTCCATTAACTCTAATTAATCGCCCTCAAGGGAGGTTAATGAGGGCGAATTTGAAAACTGAGGACACCGAAAAACATATTTTGTACATGTGAAAAATCTCAAGCATTACTTAAAAAAGGGCAGGACCGAATTGGTTCCGTTGACACTTGTGCTGGTGGTAAAGCTGGGAGGAAACACCCTATGATTATGTATGCTGGTTTTAACGTTTCACTGTCGTTAGAGTCCTGGCTCGACGGCTATAATTCGCCAAAGTGTGGCGTACACGATGGAATAAAGGCGCAGCTGAATCCTTTTTCGGGGACGAATCTCATCTCTTCTGTAGTTTACGATAGAAAGGCCTCCTACAGCATGCGCAGCTTGCGATCGGCTCCGGCGAAGTTGGTTGCGTTGTCGTTTAATATTTTCTGTTGTGTTTTTTGTCGACCAATGTTTTTTTTAAGGGCAAAAATAAACGTATTAATAGATAAGTCCAAAACTAATTTTAAATATATTACTTTTGAAGTGAAGAAAACGAAAACTGCGTTTTTGCGGGTGGTCAATTGTATATTTTTAAAGTGGTATATATTGGACCACAAAAATCTACTACAAGTCGTAGAGATCGATTTCTTTCGACTAGCAAATTTTCTATTATTTGGGTTTGCAACTTCGGCTTGCAGTATATCCAGTTTCTACGGTTCTACTGCAAGTTTTTCCGGTAATTTGCGTTCTCATAGAAGTGCAACTAACGTTTTTGCCACTGCCTATATAAACTTTTGACAAGAAGCCAACATCCCCCGTCTGAATTATCAATTTATAAGAACAGTCGGAGTGAAGAAAAAAATTTTAGTTAACGAAATGGATCAATCAAATATATATGCTTTTGCCTTCGCATCAAAAACTGTATTTACTTGGCGTAAAGTGGATAAATTCAATTGGCATGACATTAAATGGTTCAGATCTACTAAGGAATACGGTAAAATATATTTTAAAACATCATTAAGTGAAGGTGATCCTTTTAAGTGCATTAATATAACAAAGCGAGGAATCAATTCCGTCAAAAGAAAAGATTTAAAAAATTGTTATGTCGCACCAATAAAAATTAGAAAGAAAAAGAAAATGATCTTATAGAAATGCTGCCGCTAGTGGATGAAATTTATAGATTTCTTCAGAACATATGTTAGACTGTCATCCACATCTAACCGAAAACGATGAAAGCAGCGTAGTTAAAAGGACACAAAATTTATTTTATTATAAAGTAGCCGAGGCCCAGAATACATTCTGACAGCAGAAGTATTTGATGATGCAATTGTAATATACTCACATTTATTCGGGTGTGCAGAAAACGGATTTTGATTTAAACATGACACAGGTATTTTGTATGCATTTTAATTTGCGTGCAGGTATTTAAGAGAAGCAACTTTTTTTTATTGGATATGCTTTTTTTTGGGGGGGAGTCATTATTACGGTTTACAAATGTATGCGTTGTTTTTTTGCTTTTATTCATTTCATTAGCGGTTATTTAATTTCTAATTTCATCGGTATGGAATACCGGTTGTTTATTATTTGCCTTTTCTGTGTTATCGGCTTATAAATGATGGTAACTCCACGCCTGGCTCAGATGTGGCCAGAATGGGTACTCCTTAGCCCCAGACTTAGGACTATGAAATTAGAGGGATCTTGCGAGAGAGTAGCCGGTAATTGCGAACGTCTTCATTTAGAATTATAATTTTTTAACCTTATGTGGAGCGCTTATGTAGGGACGATAAGAACGACCTCTGCTTTTGTTAGTTAGTTTTTTTTTTTTTTTAATTTATTCCATTTTAGAATTTAGGAAACTACTTATTAAGTAATATTTTATGAGAAGTGTCGATTTTCTATCCTTTTGGAACAATTGTGTTTAAGTACGTATGCATTAATTTGCCAAGTAGTAGCCCGTCACCGCTCAAGGATTTATTCAGGATTGTTTTTTTCCATTATTGGCGAAAGCCATCCTGCGGGGTCGAAAAGTAACATATATTTGAGTTTTTAATATTGTTAGAACGAAATCTTACCTTGTTTTTTCTACCAATATGTGAGGTATTGGAAAATTGTGGCTCTAGTGGTAGTCGTACGACGTACCGGCCATTATTTGATCGAGTAATTGTGGCTTTAGAGCAGTCTTCACAATACTGATCTTCTAGAGTTTGAAATTTCCTTAATTGTGAATTAAGGTGTTTATTTGTATTGTACTCAACTTGAGTTGGTATGGTTGTGACTAGTTCTGTGACTAGTCCATTTTGTATTTTGCTGTGTAGCGTTTGCACTTTTTGTGCCTTTGAGCAACATGGTGTCTCTTGGCTATTTTTATAATTTTGTTTTTCGGGATTTGCTTTTGCAATTAAACCCGTGGTTCTTTTTGTATAAGCGCTTCTTTGGGGTGAGATGGGATATATGCTGTAATGAAGCATTGAGTGATGTCTTTTGCGACAATAGATGCAATTGAATTTGCTTTTGCAATTTTTATATGTGTGCGCATGTGAGAGGCAATTTGTGCAAAGTCGTTTTGACCTGACAAAATTATTTCGTTCGTTAACTTTTAATTTTTGGAACTTCTCGCAAGATATCAGTTTATGCTCTCTTGTGCATAGTTCGCATGACGTTTGTTTTCTTTGTTCTGATATGAACGTTTGCGTTTTGTAAAAGCTTTTGTTTAAATTTTTGATGCTTCTAGCTTGGGGTCTATTGAAGCTTCCGTTCTGGTCGTGCTTGTTCTTAGTTTTGAGTATTTTTTCTTCTAACCTTTCCGCAATTTCATATTGGGTGGTGAGAAAATCTTTCATTTGTTGCCACGTTGGGCACTTCTTTCGTGATGAGAGCGATTGCTCCCATAGAAGTAACGACTTTTCTGGTAATGCGGCGGTGCAAATGTTTACCAGAATTGGGTCACAGCTGTCTGTGGGGATATTAAGTGTCGATAGAACCGACAAACAATTAGAAACAGTGGATTCTAGTTTAATGAATTCTTCACTTGTTTCTTTCTTAATTTTAGGCAAGTTTAATAGTGTCGTTACTTGCTTATCGACCAGTATTCTTTCGTTTTCATATCTAGCTTTTAGAGCTTCCCAAGCAAAATTGAAATTGTCGTCATTTAATGCGAACTGTTTAACTATTTCGCCTGCTTGACCTTTTGTTTTGTATCGGAGGTGATACAGTTTTTGTGCCTTTGATAGTTGTGGATGGTTGATGTAAACGGCTGTGAACATGTCCCGGAAGGACGGCCATTCTTCATAACCTCCGTAAAAGATTTCTGTATCACATGCAGGCACCTCGAGTTGGATGCCTGAACTTGCCTCTTGATTGTCTATTTGTGGCAGCTCTACTCTACTGTGGGGAGTAGGTGCAATTGCTTTAATGAGCGTTAGTTGATCGGAGATCATAGCTTTCGTTTCTTCATATTGGTCCAAGCAGTTTTCAAAAATATCGTAAGCAGATGATTTAAAATTTTGTGGTAGATCTGAATTGTCAGAATCTACTATGGCGTCATGAGCCGCTTGGAGGCGAGTCCAAAAATTTTTGAGATTTTGGCTTTTTATTTCTAATAACGATTCCGAGTTTTCGTGAATCGGTGAAGAGGCAAATCTAGTGCAGTATCTTGTTAAACTGTCACTTTCTGATATAAATCTAGCAACCTGTTTTGAGCGTGTAGCTCCAAGTGTACTTTGATTTTTGTTATTAACCATTTTTGATATATTGTATATTTTTGTATTAAAATATTGTTAAAGTTTTTCTCAGTGTAAACTGATTTATGATATCTAATAGAAGCGAAAAGTGTAATAAATTGTATACTCTTTTGTTTTTTTAATAAATAAGAGTTTTTTTTCAGATTATATCGGTACAAACGTATATTTTTTTAATATCGCTTTGTATTTATTTGCGGTGGTATTATTTTTATTTATGTTTTATTTTGAATTGTTAATTACTATTCAACCGCGTTTTTTATATATTAAAATATTTGATGTCCGAATATTTTGTATTTAGGTACACCCTAATACTCGGACTTATGTTTTGTGCGATTGAGAGCTCGTTGAAGAGATCAATGCGCTTTTTACATTAGTATTTGTTTGTATGTGAAATGGGTTCAATCCATACTGACAAACGTCGCGTTACAAGTGCTGTTAAGCAATCCGATATTATAAAGCTACTATGGCTAAGATTGGGGAGTTGGCGGTATACCCCGTAGCCAGACTGGTAGCAAGAAGACAAGAAGGAAACACCATCTAGGCCAAGGGCAAGGGTCTGGACCTCAGCTACACGATTGCTGGCAAAATTGGTGCGAGATCAATAAATCCATAAGAAGATCAAGATCAGGACCTACAATTCTGATGCCGATGCTGTCGATCATATAATATCGGCTAACTTGATGGGTGAAGTCGAGGACGTTCTTATGGAGTCACAAGTAACCTCGAACGTAATGAGCAGGGTTAGTGTTCGTTGGGGTCTGAGCTTGTGGATAGACTCTCAAAATTATATACTCGAGTGCATCTGAAGAGGGTGCAGACAAAGGGATTACTAATGCGTCATCTTAAAATAAATCATTAACATAGAGAAATATCTCCATTAACTCTAATTAATCGCCCTCAAGTGAGGTTAATGAGGGCGAATTTGAAAACTGAGGACACCGAAAAACATATTTTGTACATGTGAAAAATCTCAAGCATTACTTAAAAAAGGGCAGGACCGAATTGGTTCCGTTGACACTTGTGCTGGTGGTAAAGCTGGGAGGAAACACCCTATGATTATGTATGCTGGTTTTAACGTTTCACTGTCGTTAGAGTCCTGGCTCGACGGCTATAATTCGCCAAAGTGTGGCGTACACGATGGAATAAAGGCGCAGCTGAATCCTTTTTCGGGGACGAATCTCATCACTTCTGTAGTTTACGATAGAAAGGCCTCCTACAGCATGCGCAGCTTGCGATCGGCTCCGGCGAAGTTGGTTGCGTTGTCGTTTAATATTTTCTGTTGTGTCTCTTGGCGACCAATGTTTTTTTTAAGGTCCAAAACTAATTTTAAATATATTACTTTTGAAGTGAAGAAAACGAAAACTGCGTTTTTGCGGGTGGTCAATTGTATATTTTTAAAGTGGTATATATTGGACCACAAAAATCTATTACACACATAGGAAAAAGTCGTAGAGATCGATTTCTTTCGACTGGCAAATTTCCTATTATTTGGGTTTGCAACTTCGGCTTGCAGTATATCCAGTTTCTACGGTTCTACTGCAAGTTTTTCCGGTAATTTGCGTTCTCATAGAAGTGCAACTAACGTTTTTGCCACTGCCTATATAAACTTTTGACAAGAAGCCAACATCCCCCGTCTGAATTATCAATTTACAAGAACAGTCGGAGTGAAGAAAAAATTTTTAGTTAACGAAATGGATCAATCAAATATATATGATTTTGCCTTCGCATCAAAAACTGTATTTACTTGGCGTAAAGTGGATAAATTCAATTGGCATGACATTAAATGGTTCAGATCTACTAAGGAATACGGTAAAATATATTTTAAAACATCATTAAGTGAAGGTGATCCTTTTAAGTGCATTAATATAACAAAGCGAGGAATCAATTCCGTCAAAAGAAAAGATTTAAAAAATTGTTATGTCGCACCAATAAAAATTAGAAAGAAAAAGAAAATGATCTTATAGAAATGCTGCCGCTAGTGGATGAAATTTATAGATTTCTTCAGAAGATATGTTAGACTGTCATCCACATCTAACCGAAAACGATGAAAGCAGCGTAGTTAAAAGGACACAAAATTTATTTTATTATAAAGTAGCCGAGGCCCAGAATACATTCTGACAGCAGAAGTATTTGATGATGCAATTGTAATATACTCACATTTATTCGGGTGTGCAGAAAACGGATTTTGATTTAAACATGACACAGGTATTTTGTATGCATTTTAATTTGCGTGCAGGTATTTAAGAGAAGCAACTTTTTTTTATTGGATATGCTTTTTTTTGGGGGGGAGTCATTATTACGGTTTACAAGTGTATGCGTTGTTTTTTTGCTTTTATTCATTTCATTAGCGGTTATTTAATTTCTAATTTCATCGGTATGGAATACCGGTTGTTTATTATTTGCCTTTTCTGTGTTATCGGCTTATAAATGATGGTAACTCCACGCCTGGCTCAGATGTGGCCAGAATGGGTACTCCTTAGCCCCAGACTTAGGACTATGAAATTAGAGGGATCTTGCGAGAGAGTAGCCGGTAATTGCGAACGGCTTCATTTAGAATTATAATTTTTTAACCTTATGTGGAGCGCTTATGTAGGGACGATAAGAACGACCTCTGCTTTTGTTAGTTAGTTTTTTTTTTTTTAATTTATTCCATTTTAGAATTTAGGAAACTACTTATTAAGCAATATTTTATGAGAAGTGTCGATTTTCTATCCTTTTGGAACAATTGTGTTTAAGTGCGTATGCATTAATTTGCCAAGTAGTATCCCGTCACCGCTCAAGGATTTATTCAGGATTGTTTTTTTTCCATTATTGGCGAAAGCCATCCTGCGGGGTCGAAAAGTAACATATATTTGAGTTTTTAATATTGTTAGAACGAAATCTTACCTTGTTTTTTCTACCAATATGTGAGGTATTGGAAAATTGTGGCTCTAGTGGTAGTCGTACGACGTACCGGCCATTATTTGATCGAGTAATTGTGGCTTTAGAGCAGTCTTCACAATACTGATCTTCTAGAGTTTGAAATTTCCTTAATTGTGAATTAAGGTGTTTATTTGTATTGTACTCAACTTGAGTTGGTATGGTTGTGACTAGTTCTGTGACTAGTCCATTTTGTATTTTGCTGTGTAGCGTTTGCACTTTTTGTGCCTTTGAGCAACATGGTGTCTCTTGGCTATTTTTATAATTTTGTTTTTCGGGATTTGCTTTTGCAATTAAACCCGTGGTTCTTTTTGTATAAGCGCTTCTTTGGGGTGAGATGGGATGTATGCTGTAATGAAGCATTGAGTGATGTCTTTTGCGACAATAGATGCAATTGAATTTGCTTTTGCAATTTTTATATGTGTGCGCATGTGAGAGGCAATTTGTGCAAAGTCGTTTTGACCTGACAAAATTATTTCGTTCGTTAACTTTTAATTTTTGAAACTTCTCGCAAGATATCAGTTTATGCTCTCTTGTGCATAGTTCGCATGACGTTTGTTTTCTTTGTTCTGATATGAACGTTTGCGTTTTGTAAAAGCTTTTGTTTAAATTTTTGATGCTTCTAGCTTGGGGTCTATTGAAGCTTCCGTTCTGGTCGTGCTTGTTCTTAGTTTTGAGTATTTTTTCTTCTAACCTTTCCGCAATTTCATATTGGGTGGTGAGAAAATCTTTCATTTGTTGCCACGTTGGGCACTTCTTTCGTGATGAGAGCGATTGCTCCCATAGAAGTAACGACTTTTCTGGTAATGCGGCGGTGCAAATGTTTACCAGAATTGGGTCACAGCTGTCTGTGGGGATATTAAGTGTCGATAGAACCGACAAACAATTAGAAACAGTGGATTCTAGTTTAATGAATTCTTCACTTGTTTCTTTCTTAATTTTAGGCAAGTTTAATAGTGTCGTTACTTGCTTATCGACCAGTATTCTTTCGTTTTCATATCTAGCTTTTAGAGCTTTCCAAGCAAAATTGAAATTGTCGTCATTTAATGCGAACTGTTTAACTATTTCGCCTGCTTGACCTTTTGTTTTGTATCGGAGGTGATACAGTTTTTGTGCCTTTGATAGTTGTGGATGGTTGATGTAAAAGGCTGTGAACATGTCCCGGAAGGACGGCCATTCTTCATAACCTCCGTAAAAGATTTCTGTATCACATGCAGGCACCTCGAGTTGGATGCCTGAACTTGCCTCTTGATTGTCTATTTGTGGCAGCTCTACTCTACTGTGGGGAGTAGGTGCAATTGCTTTAATGAGCTTTAGTTGATCGGAGATCATAGCTTTTGTTTCTTCATATTGGTCCAAGCAGTTTTCAAAAATATCGTAAGCAGATGATTTAAAATTTTGTGGTAGATCTGAATTGTCAGAATCTACTATGGCGTCATGAGCCGCTTGGAGGCGAGTCCAAAAATTTTTGAGATTTTGGCTTTTTATTTCTAATAACGATTCCGAGTTTTCGTGAATCGGTGAAGAGGCAAATCTAGTGCAGTATCTTGTTAAACTGTCACTTTCTGATATAAATCTAGCAACTTGTTTTGAGCGTGTAGCTCCAAGTGTACTTTGATTTTTGTTATTAACCATTTTTGATATATTGTATATTTTTGTATTAAAATATTGTTAAAGTTTTTCTCAGTGTAAACTGATTTATGATATCTAATAGAAGCGAAAAGTGTAATAAATTGTATACTCTTTTGTTTTTTTAATAAATAAGAGTTTTTTTCAGATTATATCGGTACAAACGTATATTTTTTTAATACCGCTTTGTATTTATTTGCGGTGGTATTATTTTTATTTATGTTTTATTTTGAATTGTTAATTACTATTCAACCGCGTTTTTTATATATTAAAATATTTGATGTCCGAATATTTTGTATTTAGGTACACCCGAATACTCGGACTTATGTTTTGTGCGATTGAGAGCTCGTTGAAGAGATCAATGCGCTTTTTACATTAGTATTTGTTTGTATGTGAAATGGGTTCAATCCATACTGACAAACGTCGCGTTACAAGTGCTGTTAAGCAATCCGATATTATAAAGCTACTATGGCTAAGATTGGGGAGTTGGCGGTATACCCCGTAGCCAGACTGGTAGCAAGAAGACAAGAAGGAAACACCATCTAGGCCAAGGGCAAGGGTCTGGACCTCAGCTACACGATTGCTGGCAAAATTGGTGCGAGATCAATAAATCCATAAGAAGATCAAGATCAGGACCTACAATTCTGATGCCGATGCTGTCGATCATATAATATCGGCTAACTTGATGGGTGAAGTCGAGGACGTTCTTATGGAGTCACAAGTAACCTCGAACGTAATGAGCAGGGTTAGTGTTCGTTGGGGTCTGAGCTTGTGGATAGACTCTCAAAATTATATACTCGAGTGCATCTGAAGAGGGTGCAGACAAAGGGATTACTAATGCGTCATCTTAAAATAAATCATTAACATAGAGAAATATCTCCATTAACTCTAATTAATCGCCCTCAAGTGAGGTTAATGAGGGCGAATTTGAAAACTGAGGACACCGAAAAACATATTTTGTACATGTGAAAAATCTCAAGCATTACTTAAAAAAGGGCAGGACCGAATTGGTTCCGTTGACACTTGTGCTGGTGGTAAAGCTGGGAGGAAACACCCTATGATTATGTATGCTGGTTTTAACGTTTCACTGTCGTTAGAGTCCTGGCTCGACGGCTATAATTCGCCAAAGTGTGGCGTACACGATGGAATAAAGGCGCAGCTGAATCCTTTTTCGGGGACGAATCTCATCACTTCTGTAGTTTACGATAGAAAGGCCTCCTACAGCATGCGCAGCTTGCGATCGGCTCCGGCGAAGTTGGTTGCGTTGTCGTTTAATATTTTCTGTTGTGTCTCTTGGCGACCAATGTTTTTTTTAAGGTCCAAAACTAATTTTAAATATATTACTTTTGAAGTGAAGAAAACGAAAACTGCGTTTTTGCGGGTGGTCAATTGTATATTTTTAAAGTGGTATATATTGGACCACAAAAATCTATTACACACATAGGAAAAAGTCGTAGAGATCGATTTCTTTCGACTGGCAAATTTCCTATTATTTGGGTTTGCAACTTCGGCTTGCAGTATATCCAGTTTCTACGGTTCTACTGCAAGTTTTTCCGGTAATTTGCGTTCTCATAGAAGTGCAACTAACGTTTTTGCCACTGCCTATATAAACTTTTGACAAGAAGCCAACATCCCCCGTCTGAATTATCAATTTACAAGAACAGTCGGAGTGAAGAAAAAATTTTTAGTTAACGAAATGGATCAATCAAATATATATGATTTTGCCTTCGCATCAAAAACTGTATTTACTTGGCGTAAAGTGGATAAATTCAATTGGCATGACATTAAATGGTTCAGATCTACTAAGGAATACGGTAAAATATATTTTAAAACATCATTAAGTGAAGGTGATCCTTTTAAGTGCATTAATATAACAAAGCGAGGAATCAATTCCGTCAAAAGAAAAGATTTAAAAAATTGTTATGTCGCACCAATAAAAATTAGAAAGAAAAAGAAAATGATCTTATAGAAATGCTGCCGCTAGTGGATGAAATTTATAGATTTCTTCAGAAGATATGTTAGACTGTCATCCACATCTAACCGAAAACGATGAAAGCAGCGTAGTTAAAAGGACACAAAATTTATTTTATTATAAAGTAGCCGAGGCCCAGAATACATTCTGACAGCAGAAGTATTTGATGATGCAATTGTAATATACTCACATTTATTCGGGTGTGCAGAAAACGGATTTTGATTTAAACATGACACAGGTATTTTGTATGCATTTTAATTTGCGTGCAGGTATTTAAGAGAAGCAACTTTTTTTTATTGGATATGCTTTTTTTTGGGGGGGAGTCATTATTACGGTTTACAAGTGTATGCGTTGTTTTTTTGCTTTTATTCATTTCATTAGCGGTTATTTAATTTCTAATTTCATCGGTATGGAATACCGGTTGTTTATTATTTGCCTTTTCTGTGTTATCGGCTTATAAATGATGGTAACTCCACGCCTGGCTCAGATGTGGCCAGAATGGGTACTCCTTAGCCCCAGACTTAGGACTATGAAATTAGAGGGATCTTGCGAGAGAGTAGCCGGTAATTGCGAACGGCTTCATTTAGAATTATAATTTTTTAACCTTATGTGGAGCGCTTATGTAGGGACGATAAGAACGACCTCTGCTTTTGTTAGTTAGTTTTTTTTTTTTTTAATTTATTCCATTTTAGAATTTAGGAAACTACTTATTAAGCAATATTTTATGAGAAGTGTCGATTTTCTATCCTTTTGGAACAATTGTGTTTAAGTGCGTATGCATTAATTTGCCAAGTAGTATCCCGTCACCGCTCAAGGATTTATTCAGGATTGTTTTTTTTCCATTATTGGCGAAAGCCATCCTGCGGGGTCGAAAAGTAACATATATTTGAGTTTTTAATATTGTTAGAACGAAATCTTACCTTGTTTTTTCTACCAATATGTGAGGTATTGGAAAATTGTGGCTCTAGTGGTAGTCGTACGACGTACCGGCCATTATTTGATCGAGTAATTGTGGCTTTAGAGCAGTCTTCACAATACTGATCTTCTAGAGTTTGAAATTTCCTTAATTGTGAATTAAGGTGTTTATTTGTATTGTACTCAACTTGAGTTGGTATGGTTGTGACTAGTTCTGTGACTAGTCCATTTTGTATTTTGCTGTGTAGCGTTTGCACTTTTTGTGCCTTTGAGCAACATGGTGTCTCTTGGCTATTTTTATAATTTTGTTTTTCGGGATTTGCTTTTGCAATTAAACCCGTGGTTCTTTTTGTATAAGCGCTTCTTTGGGGTGAGATGGGATGTATGCTGTAATGAAGCATTGAGTGATGTCTTTTGCGACAATAGATGCAATTGAATTTGCTTTTGCAATTTTTATATGTGTGCGCATGTGAGAGGCAATTTGTGCAAAGTCGTTTTGACCTGACAAAATTATTTCGTTCGTTAACTTTTAATTTTTGAAACTTCTCGCAAGATATCAGTTTATGCTCTCTTGTGCATAGTTCGCATGACGTTTGTTTTCTTTGTTCTGATATGAACGTTTGCGTTTTGTAAAAGCTTTTGTTTAAATTTTTGATGCTTCTAGCTTGGGGTCTATTGAAGCTTCCGTTCTGGTCGTGCTTGTTCTTAGTTTTGAGTATTTTTTCTTCTAACCTTTCCGCAATTTCATATTGGGTGGTGAGAAAATCTTTCATTTGTTGCCACGTTGGGCACTTCTTTCGTGATGAGAGCGATTGCTCCCATAGAAGTAACGACTTTTCTGGTAATGCGGCGGTGCAAATGTTTACCAGAATTGGGTCACAGCTGTCTGTGGGGATATTAAGTGTCGATAGAACCGACAAACAATTAGAAACAGTGGATTCTAGTTTAATGAATTCTTCACTTGTTTCTTTCTTAATTTTAGGCAAGTTTAATAGTGTCGTTACTTGCTTATCGACCAGTATTCTTTCGTTTTCATATCTAGCTTTTAGAGCTTTCCAAGCAAAATTGAAATTGTCGTCATTTAATGCGAACTGTTTAACTATTTCGCCTGCTTGACCTTTTGTTTTGTATCGGAGGTGATACAGTTTTTGTGCCTTTGATAGTTGTGGATGGTTGATGTAAAAGGCTGTGAACATGTCCCGGAAGGACGGCCATTCTTCATAACCTCCGTAAAAGATTTCTGTATCACATGCAGGCACCTCGAGTTGGATGCCTGAACTTGCCTCTTGATTGTCTATTTGTGGCAGCTCTACTCTACTGTGGGGAGTAGGTGCAATTGCTTTAATGAGCTTTAGTTGATCGGAGATCATAGCTTTTGTTTCTTCATATTG